>NC_053489.1:685990824-686118324 GCF_905171775.1 Rana temporaria | reverse complement strand
AGTCCTTCCTGTACCCCCTGTCCCAGCCCCTGTCTGTGGGTAGGTGTGTGTGATGTATGCACCTACCTCCAGACCATCCTTGTCCTCTCTGTCAGCCTTGATGATAGGCACAGCTGGAGCAGAGGTTGGGGGAAGGTGTGCAGGCTCTGGGAGGATGTCACTGCTGCTCAGGTCTTCTCTCACTCCCTCTCGTGCTGTTCCTTCCAGTCAGCCTCCTGCTGCTCCCCGGGGCCCCCACTCTCTGTTGTCCTCAGGTGATGATGCTGCTCTCCCTCTCACATCAGAAGCTGTGTCCCTCTCTGGTATAAAGGGCAGCCTCGGAGCTCAGCTGCTTTGGGTCCCAGGAGGCAGACAGAGCAGAAGCGCGGAGGAGGAAGTGAAATCCTCCCGCGCTTTCAGTTCTGAACAGAGGAGGTGCACTGCAGCCGTGATGTCACTGGTTGCTACACGCCAAGCGGCTCTAGCAACCAGTGAGCACAATAAAAGTCAGGTGGAGGTGGTTCTGCATGCCGCAGACAGCGCTACAGCGGCTCAGACTCTGCTGAATTCATAATGACTTTACCCAGTGCTTCATTCCGGGACATTGTATTGTCCCGCAATGAAGGCATCCGGGACCAGGGACACAGATGCCAATTAAGGGACAGTCCCGGGCAATCCGGGACACGTGGGCACCCTAACCCGGACACGTTGCATCTCCGATCAGCAGGAGGGCTCTGTGATTGGCCCTCCTGATCACATGACAGCCGTGTCCAATCACAGCCATCATGTGATGTAAATAGAGAGCCAGTTGCTAGGCGATCGGCTCTCCTCTCCTCACACGGAAGTTGTCGGTGAAAAGAGGAGAGCGGATCGCTGCAGCCAGCCGGTGATCAGTGAGTATGAGCTGTCCTCACACAATGTCCCCCACAATTGTCTCCCCACACACATGTAAACACACAATAGCCCCAAAACACATGTCCCCAGGGCTGCCATCAGGGGGGGGCACAGGCAGTACACCTGTAAGGGGCCCGATGGTCCCCGGGGGCCCGCACAGGAGGAGGAAGAAGTGACAAGTCATTTTTGGCCTCCTCCCCCTCCCCCTTCCCCACTCGCTGGCTGCACGGGAGGAGGAAGTAGGAAGGGTTAAGAAGCACCCCCCCCCCCCACGATTCTCTGCTACAGGGGGCTCCTCCCTTGAAGCTGTGTAAGGGGCCCCAAAATACTTGGCGGCGGCTCTACATGTCCCCACACACAGTAAAAACACTTGTCCCCCACATATGTAACAGTAAAATCACATGTCCCAATGATCATCTGCACACATATTTCCGTGATCATCTGCACACATATTTCCATGATCATCTGCACACATATGTCCGTGATCATCTGCACACATATGTCCGTGATCATCTGCACACATATTTCTGTGATCATTTGCATACATATGTCCGTGATCATCTTAGTACATATGTCCATGATCATCTGCACACATATGTCCGTGATCATCTGCACACATATGTCCATGATCATCTGCACACATATGTACGTGATCATCTGCACACATATGTACGTGATCATCTGCACACATATTTCCGTGATCATCTGCGTACATATGTCCGTGATCATCTGCATACATATGTCCGTGATCATCTGCACACATATGTCCGTGATCATCTGCACACATATGTCCATGATCATCTGCACACATATGTCCATGATCATCTGCACACATATGTCCGTGATCATCTGCACACATATGTCCGTGATCATCTGCACACATATGTACGTGATCATCTGCACACATATTTCCGTGATCATCTGCACACATATGTCCTTGATCATCTGCACACATATGTACGTGATCATCTGCACACATATTTCCGTGATCATCTGCGTACATATGTCCGTGATCATCTGCATACATATGTCCGTGATCATCTGCGTACATATGTCCGTAATCATCTGAACACATATGTCCGTAATCATCTGCACACATATGTCCGTGATCATCTGCACACATATGTCCGTAATCATCTGCACACATATGTCCGTAATCATCTGCACACATATGTCCGTGATCATCTGCACACATATGTCCGTAATCATCTGCACACATATGTCCGTGATCATCTGCACACATATGTCCGTAATCATCTGCACACATATGTCCGTAATCATCTGAACACATATGTCCGTGATCATCTGCACACATATTTCCGTGATCATCTGCACACATATTTCTGTGATCATTTGCGTACATATGTCCGTAATCATCTGAACACATATGTCCGTGATCATCTGCACACATATTTCCGTGATCATCTGCACACATATGTCCGTGATCATCTGCGTACATATGTCCGTGATCATCTGCACACATATGTCTGTGATCATCTGCACACATATGTCCGTGATCATCTGCACACATATGTCCGTGATCATCTGCACACATATGTCCGTGATCACACAAACCAATTATTATACATTTAACGGGGGTGGATCATGGGATTGTGAGCTCCCATTGGGAGAGGGGTGGGTCATGGGATAGTGTGCTCCCCTGGGGAAGGGGGTGGATCATGGGATAGTGAGCTCCCCTGGGGAAAGGGGTGGATCATGGGATGGTGTGCTCCCCTGGGGAAGGGGGTGGATCATGGGATGGTGTGCTCCCCTGGGGAAGGGGGTGGATCATGGGATGGTGAGCTCCCCAGGGGAAGGGGGTGGATCATGGGATAGTGTGCTCCCCTTGGAGAGGGTGGATCATGGGATGGTGTGCTCCCCTGTGGAAGGAGGTGGATCATGGGATGGTGTGCTCCCCTTGGAGAGGGTGGATGACGGGATAGTGTGCTCCCCTGGGGAAGGGGGTGGATCATGGGATGGTGTGCTCCCCTGGGGAAGGGGGTGGATCATGGGATGGTGTGCTCCCCTGTGGAAGGAGGTGGATCATGGGATGGTGTGCTCCCCTGGGGAAGGGGGTGGATCATGGGATAGTGTGCTCCCCTGGGACAGAATGACCTTTGACACCATAGTCATTTACAAGAAATGAAGTCCAAGTCTGGCCACCAAGAGCAGAACATTGGGGTCACTGAGTGCCGTATCTTTCTCCCGGTACTTGGCTCTGCGGCAGCCAGATACACTGACAGTCTGGCAAGGTCCCAGCCAATCCAGGCAATTTACCGGGGCGGAGAGGACTCAGGGAGAGGGACCTTCCCCACACAGTGGTGGTCGATGCGTGCGGGTTAGGCAAATTAGGCGGCCGCGGGGCCCCTGTAAGAGCGAGGCCTTAGGCGACCGCCTAATTTAAGAGCTGTCTCTGCTGAAGTTTTTTTTTTCATAAACCAAAGGTAAGCAATCCAGTATTCCAGCCAATCGTATTCATCTTTTATCATCCCATAAGCTGATGTTTGATTGGTTGCTTTGTTACTGATGTATAAACCTTCCAGTGTGGCAAGTCGTGGCCAGGACCGGACTCCGCCCCCTGTCAGTAGATTCCCCTCATGCTGGACATTTCCCCGGTGGTCTCTCTCTTTCTCCGGGAAAGTCCATGTCCCTCCAGGCAGGTTACATAACATTAGAAGGAAGGTGTCGGGGTCGTGTCCTTCCCGGTAATAGTGAAAGAGGAAATAAAACATCTCAGTACCTGTTTTTACCGAAATATTCTTCAGACTCCCCCTCCCCCTCTCCTCAACCTATTTTCAGATTTACAGAGAGACAGAGAGACACAGGACCAACTTCTCCAAATTCCGACAGAGACAGACCCCCCCACCCCTCCCATTCTCATCATATAATAAACCAGTAATAAAAAAATAAAAATAAAACACCAAATTTGTCTTAATGCCAACTTTCTATAACGTTCTATACAGCAGAGCTCAGACTGGGAGAGGGGGGGACTGTACCTTGGAGGGTGAAGGGTGGTGGGTGGAGGGTAGAGGATGGAGGGTGGTGGGTGGAGAGTGGGGGGTGGAGGGTAGAGGGTGGTGGATGGAGGGTGGAGGGTGGAAGGTGGAGGGTGGTGGGTGGAGGATGGTGAGTGGAGGGTGGAGGGTGGTTGGTGGTGGGTGGAGGGTGGAGGATGGAGGGTGGTGGGTGGAGGGTGGAGGATGGAGGTGGGTGGGTGAAGGGTGGTGGGTGGAAGGTGGATGGAGGGTGGTGGGTGGTAGGTGGAGGGTGGTGGATGGAGGGTGGTGGGTGAAGGGTGGTGGATGGAGGGTGGAGGGTGGAAGGTGAAGGGTGGAAGGTGGATGGAGGGTGGTGGGTGGTAGGTGGAGGGTGGAGGGTGGAGGGTGGAAGGTGAAAGGTGAAAGGGGGGGGGGGGGGGGGGGGGGGGGGGGGTGGGGGGGGGGGGGGGGGGGGGGGGGGGGGGGGGGGGGGGGGGGGGGGGGGGAGGGGGGGGGGGGGGGGGGGGGGGGGGGGAGGGGGGGGGGGGGGGGGGGGGGGGGGGGGGGGGGGGGGGGGGGGGGGGGAGGGGGGGGGGGGGGGGGGGGGGGGGGGGGGGGGGGGAGGGGGGGGGGGGGGGGGGGGGGGGTGGGGGGGGGGGGGGGGGGGGGGGGGGGGGGGGGGGGGGGGGGGGGGGGGGGGGGGGGGGGGGGGTGGGGGGGGGGGGGGGGGGGGGGGGGGGGGGGGGGGGGGGGGGGGGGGGGGGGGGGGGGGGTGGGGGGGGGGGGGTGGGGGGGGGGAGGGGGGGGGGGGGGGGGGGGGGGGGGGGGGGAGGGTGGAAGGTGGAAGGTGGATGGAGGGTGGTAGGTGGTGGGTGGAAGGTGGAGGGTGGAAGGTGAAGGGTGGAAGGTGGAAGGTGGAGGGTGGTGGGTGGAGGGCGGAGGGCTGAGGGTGGAAGGTGGAGGGTGGATGGAGGGTGGAGGGTGGAAGGTGAAAGGTGAAAGGTGGAGGGTGGAAGGTGGATGGAGGGTGGTGGGTGAAAGGTGGAAGGTGGAGGGTGGAGGATGGAGGGTGGTGGGTGGAAGGTGAAAGGTGAAAGGTGGTGGGTGGAGGGTGGAGGGTGGAAGGTGGAAGGTGGATGGAGGGTGGTAGGTGGTGGGTGGAAGGTGGAGGGTGGAGGGTGGTGGGTGGAGGGCGGAAAGTGGAGGATGGAGGGTGGTGGGTGGAGGGTAGAAGGTGGAAGGTGGAGGGTGGAAGGTGGAGGGTGGAAGGTGGAGGCTGAAAGGTGGAAGGTGGAGGGGGGAGGGTGGTGGTTGGAAGGTGGAGGGTGGAAGGTGGGGGGGGGGGGGGGGGGGGGGGGGGGGGGGGGGGGGGGGGGGGGGGGGGGGGGGGGGGAGGGGGGGGGGGGGGGGGGGGGGGGGGGGGGGGGGGGGGGGGGGGGGGGGTGGGGGGGGGGGGGGGGGGGGGGGGGGGGGGGGGGGGGGGGGGGGGGGGTGGGGGGGGGGGGTGGGGGGGGGGGGGGGGGGGGGTGGGGGGGGGGGGGGGGGGGGGGGGAGGGGGGGGGGGGGGGGGGGGGGGGGGGGGGGGGGGAGGGGGGGGGGGGGGGGGGGGGGGGTGGGGGGGGGGGGGGGGGGGGAGGGGGGGGGGGGGGGGGGGGGGGGGGGGGGAGGGGGGGGGGGGGGGGGGGGGGTGGGGGGGGGGGGGGGGGGGGGGGGGGGGGGGGGAGGGGGGGGGGGGGGGGGGGGGGGGGGGGGGGGGGGGGGGGGGGGGGTGGGGGGGGGGGGGGGAGGGGGGGGGGGTGGGGGGGGGGGGGGGGGGGTGGGGGGAGGGGGGGGGGGGGGGGGGGAGGGGGGGGGGGGGGGGGGGGGGGGGGGGGAGGGGGGGGGGGGGGGGGGGGGGGAGGGGGGGGGGGGGTGGGGGTGGGGGGGGGGGAGGGGGGGGGCGGGGGGGGGGAGGGGGGGGGGGGGGGGGGGGGGGGGGGGGGGGGGAGGGGGGGTGGGGGGGGGGGGGGAGGGGGGGGGGGTGGAGGGGGGGGGGGGGGGGGGGGGGGGTGGGGGAGAGGGGGGGGGGGGGGGGGGGGGGGGGGGGGGGGGGGGGGGGGGAGGGTGGGGGGGGGGGGGTGGGGGGAGGGGGGGGGGGTGGGGGGGGGGGGGGGGGAGGGGGTGGGTGAGGGGATGGGTGGAGGGTAGAAGGTGGAAGGTGGAGGGTGGAAGGTGGAGGGTGGAAGGTGGAGGCTGAAAGGTGGAAGGTGGAGGGGGGAGGGTGGTGGTTGGAAGGTGGAGGGTGGAGGGTGGAAGGTGGAGGGTGGAAGGTGGAGGGTGGAGGGTGGAAGGTGGAGGGTGGAGGGTGATGGGTGGAGGGTGGAGGGTGATGGGTGGAGGGTGGAGGGTGGGCAGAGAGAAGGCACAGTGTCATAGAGGACAGGTGGAGGAGTGAGTGGCACAAAGAGTGGGCACAGTGAGCACCACAGAGAGCAGTAATAGAATGGTACAAAGAGTAGGTACAGTGAGCATCACATAGAGTGGCACAGAGAACAGGCACAGTGAGTGGCACAGAGAAAAGGCACCGCAAGTTGCACAGAGAATAGGAAAATTCAGTGGCACAGAGAAAAGGCACAGCGAGTTGCACAGAGAAAAGGCACTGTAAGTGGCACAGAGAATAGAGGAACAGTCAGTGGCACAGAGAACAGGCAAAATGAAAGGCACAGAGAACAGGCACACTGAGTGGCAAAGAGAGCAGGTGCAGTAAGTGGCACAATGTGTGGCACAGAGAACAGGCACAGTGAGCAGTACAGTGGGTGGCACAGTGAGCAGGCACAGTGAGTGGCACAGTGAGTGGCACAGAGAACAGGCACAGTGAGCTGGCACAGTGAGCAGACACAGTGAGCTGGCACAGTGAGCAGGCACAGTGAGCAGGCACAGTGAGTGGCACGGTGAGCAGGCACAGTGTGTGGCACAGAGAACAGGCACAGTGAGCAGCACAGTGAGTGGCACAGTGAGCAAGCACAGTGAGTGGCACAGTGAGTGGCACAGAGAACAGGCACAGTGAGTGGCATAGAGAACAGGCACAGTGTGTGGCACAGAGAACAGGCACAGTGAGCAGGCATAGTGAGTGGCACAGTGAAGTGGCACAGTGAACAGGCATAGTGAGCGGGCATAGTGAGCAGCACAGTGAGTGGCACAGTGAGCAGGCACAGTGAGTCAGAGCTCAGACTGGCACAGAGTGGAGTAGTGTGGTTTGTGGCAGTGGGTCAGAGCTCAGACTGGCACAGAGTGGAGTAGTGTGGTCTGTGGATGTGGGTCAGAACTCAGACTGGCACAGAGTGGAGTAGTGTGGTCTATGGATGTGGTTCAGAGCTCAGACTGGCACAGAGTGGAGGGGTGTGGTCTGTGGATGTGGGTGTGGGTCAGAGCTCAGACTGGCACAGAGTGGAGGAGTGTGGTCTGTGGATGTGGGTGTGGGTCAGAGCTCAGACTGGCACAGAGTGGAGTAGTGTGGTCTGTGGATGTGGGTCAGAGCTCAGACTGGCACAGAGTGGAGGAGTGTGGTCTGTGGATGTGGGTCAGAGCTCAGACTGGCACAGAGTGGAGGAGTGTGGTCTGTGGATGTGGGTCAGAGCTCAGACTGGCACAGAGTGAAGTAGTGTGGTCTGTGGATGTGGGTCAGAGCTCAGACTGGCACAGAGTGGAGTAGTGTGGTCTGTGGATGTGGGTCAGAGCTCAGACTGGCACAGAGTGGAGTAGTGTGGTCTGTGGTGGTGGGTCAGAGCTCAGACTGGCACAGAGTGGAGGAGTGTGGTCTGTGGATGTGGGTCAGAGCTCAGACTGGCACAGAGTGGAGTAGTGTGGTCTGTGGATGTGGGTCAGAGCTCAGACTGGCACAGAGTGGAGTAGTGTGGTCTGTGAATGTGGGTCAGAGCTCAGACTGGCACAGAGTGGAGTAGTGTGGTCTGTGGATGTGGGTCAGAGCTCAGACTGGCACAGAGTGGAGTAGTGTGGTCTGTGGATGTGGGTCAGAGCTCAGACTGGCACAGAGTGGAGTAGTGTGGTCTGTGGATGTGGGTCAGAGCTCAGACTGGCACAGAGTGGAGTAGTGTGGTCTGTGGCGGTGGGTCAGAGCTCAGACTGGCACAGAGTGGAGTAGTGTGGTCTGTGGGTCAGAGCTCAGACTGGCACAGAGTGGAGTAGTGTGGTCTGTGGATGTGGGTCAGAGCTCAGACTGGCACAGAGTGGAGTAGTGTGGTCTGTGGATGTGGGTCAGAGCTCAGACTGGCACAGAGTAGAGTAGTGTGGTCTGTGGCGGTGGGTCAGAGCTCAGACTGGCACAGAGTGGAGTAGTGTGGTCTGTGGCGGTGGGTCAGAGCTCAGACTGGCACAGAGTGGAGTAGTGTGGTCTGTGGATGTGGGTCAGAGCTCAGGCTGGCACAGAGTGGAGTACTGTGGTCTGTGGCGGTGGGTCAGAGCTCAGACTGGCACAGAGTAGTGTGGTCTGTGGCGGTGGGTCAGAGCTCAGACTGGCACAGAGTGGAGTAGTGTGGTCTGTGGCGGTGGGTCAGAGCTCAGATTGGCACAGAGTGGAGTAGTGTGGTCTGTGGATGTGGGTCAGAGCTCAGACTGGCACAGAGTGGAGTAGTGTGGTCTGTGGATGTGGGTCAGAGCTCAGACTGGCACAGAGTGGAGTAGTGTGGTCTGTGGATGTGGGTCAGAGCTCAGACTGGCACAGAGTGGAGTAGTGTGGTCTGTGGATGTGGGTCAGAGCTCAGACTGGCACAGAGTGGAGGAGTGTGGTCTGTGGCGGTGGGTCAGAGCTCAGATTGGCACAGAGTGGTGTGGTCTGTGGCGGTGGGTCAGAGCTCAGACTGGCACAGAGTGGAGGAGTGTGGTCTGTGGATGTGGGTCAGAGCTCAGACTGGCACAGAGTGGAGTAGTGTGGTCTGTGGCGGTGGGTCAGAGCTCAGACTGGCACAGAGTGGAGGAGTGTGGTCTGTGGATGTGGGTCAGAGCTCAGACTGGCACAGAGTGGAGTAGTGTGGTCTGTGGATGTGGGTCAGAGCTCAGACTGGCACAGAGTGGAGTAGTGTGGTCTGTGGATGTGGGTCAGAGCTCAGACTGGCACAGAGTGGAGTAGTGTGGTCTGTGGATGTGGGTCAGAGCTCAGACTGGCACAGAGTGGAGTAGTGTGGTCTGTGGATGTGGGTCAGAGCTCAGACTGGCACAGAGTGGAGTAGTGTGGTCTGTGGCGGTGGGTCAGAGCTCAGACTGGCACAGAGTGGAGTAGTGTGGTCTGTGGGTCAGAGCTCAGACTGGCACAGAGTGGAGTAGTGTGGTCTGTGGATGTGGGTCAGAGCTCAGACTGGCACAGAGTGGAGTAGTGTGGTCTGTGGATGTGGGTCAGAGCTCAGACTGGCACAGAGTGGAGTAGTGTGGTCTGTGGCGGTGGGTCAGAGCTCAGACTGGCACAGAGTGGAGTAGTGTGGTCTGTGGCGGTGGGTCAGAGCTCAGACTGGCACAGAGTGGAGTAGTGTGGTTTGTGGCGGTGGGTCAGAGCTCAGACTGGCACAGAGTGGAGTAGTGTGGTCTGTGGCGGTGGGTCAGAGCTCAGACTGGCACAGAGTGGAGTAGTGTGGTCTGTGGATGTGGGTCAGAGCTCAGGCTGGCACAGAGTGGAGTACTGTGGTCTGTGGCGGTGGGTCAGAGCTCAGACTGGCACAGAGTAGTGTGGTCTGTGGCGGTGGGTCAGAGCTCAGACTGGCACAGAGTGGAGTAGTGTGGTCTGTGGCGGTGGGTCAGAGCTCAGACTGGCACAGAGTGGAGTAGTGTGGTCTGTGGATGTGGGTCAGAGCTCAGGCTGGCACAGAGTGGAGTACTGTGGTCTGTGGCGGTGGGTCAGAGCTCAGACTGGCACAGAGTAGTGTGGTCTGTGGCGGTGGGTCAGAGCCCAGACTGGCACAGAGTGGAGTAGTGTGGTCTGTGGCGGTGGGTCAGAGCTCAGATTGGCACAGAGTGGAGTAGTGTGGTCTGTGGATGTGGGTCAGAGCTCAGACTGGCACAGAGTGGAGTAGTGTGGTCTGTGGATGTGGGTCAGAGCTCAGACTGGCACAGAGTGGAGTAGTGTGGTCTGTGGATGTGGGTCAGAGCTCAGACTGGCACAGAGTGGAGTAGTGTGGTCTGTGGATGTGGGTCAGAGCTCAGACTGGCACAGAGTGGAGGAGTGTGGTCTGTGGCGGTGGGTCAGAGCTCAGATTGGCACAGAGTGGTGTGGTCTGTGGCGGTGGGTCAGAGCTCAGACTGGCACAGAGTGGAGGAGTGTGGTCTGTGGATGTGGGTCAGAGCTCAGACTGGCACAGAGTAGTGTGGTCTGTGGATGTGGGTCAGAGCTCAGACTGGCACAGAGTGGAGTAGTGTGGTCTGTGGATGTGGGTCAGAGCTCAGACTGGCACAGAGTGGAGGAGTGTGGTCTGTGGCTGTGGGTCAGAGCTCAGACTGGCACAGAGTGGTGTGGTCTGTGGCGGTGGGTCAGAGCTCAGACTGGCACAGAGTGGAGGAGTGTGGTCTGTGGATGTGGGTCAGAGCTCAGACTGGCACAGAGTAGTGTGGTCTGTGGATGTGGGTCAGAGCTCAGACTGGCACAGAGTAGTGTGGTCTGTGGCGGTGGGTCAGAGCTCAGACTGGCACAGAGTGGAGTAGTGTGGTCTGTGGCGGTGGGTCAGAGCTCAGACTGGCACAGAGTAGTGTGGTCTGTGGCGGTGGGTCAGAGCTCAGACTGGCACAGAGTGGAGTAGTGTGGTCTGTGGGTCAGAGCTCAGACTGGCACAGAGTAGTGTGGTCTGTGGCGGTGGGTCAGAGCTCAGACTGGCACAGAGTGGAGTAGTGTGGTTTGTGGTGGTGGGTCAGAGCTCAGACTGGCACAGAGTGGAGTAGTGTGGTCTGTGGCGGTGGGTCAGAGCTCAGACTGGCACAGAGTGGAGTAGTGTGGTCTGTGGATGTGGGTCAGAGCTCAGACTGGCACAGAGTGGAGTAGTGTGGTATGTGGCGGTGGGTCAGAGCTCAGACTGGCACAGAGTGGAGTAGTGTGGTTTGTGGCGGTGGGTCAGAGCTCAGACTGGCACAGATTGGAGTAGTGTGGTCTGTGGATGTGGGTCAGAGCTCAGACTGGCACAGAGTGGAGTAGTGTGGTCTGTGGCGGTGGGTCAGAGCTCAGACTGGCACAGAGTGGAGTAGTGTGGTTTGTGGCGGTGGGTCAGAGCTCAGACTGGCACAGAGTGGAGTAGTGTGGTCTGTGGATGTGGGTGAGAGCTCAGACTGGCACAGAGTGGAGTAGTGTGGTTTGTGGCGGTGGGTCAGAGCTCAGACTGGCACAGAGTGGAGTAGTGTGGTCTGTGGCGGTGGGTCAGAGCTCAGACTGGCACAGAGTGGAGTAGTGTGGTCTGTGGATGTGGGTCAGAACTCAGACTGGCACAGAGTGGAGTAGTGTGGTCTGTGGATGTGGGTCAGAGCTCAGACTGGCACAGAGTGGAGTAGTGTGGTCTGTGGATGTGGGTCAGAGCTCAGACTGGCACAGAGTGGAGTAGTGTGGTCTGTGGCGGTGGGTCAGAGCTCAGACTGGCACAGGTCCCATCACTGGGAGGATGTGGGTCAGAGCTCAGATTGGCACAGAGTAGTGTGGTCTGTGGCGGTGGGTCAGAGCTCAGACTGGCACAGAGTGGAGGAGTGTGGTCTGTGGCGGTGGGTCAGAGCTCAGACTGGCACAGAGTGGAGGAGTGTGGTCTGTGGCGGTGGGTCAGAGCTCAGACTGGCACAGAGTGGAGTAGTGTGGTCTGTGGGTCAGAGCTCAGACTGGCACAGGTGGTCCCATCACTGGGAGGATGTGGGTCAGAGCTCAGACTGGCACAGAGTGGAGTAGTGTGGTCTGTGGCGGTGGGTCAGAGCTCAGACTGGCACAGAGTGGAGTAGTGTGGTTTGTGGCGGTGGGTCAGAGCTCAGACTGGCACAGAGTGGAGTAGTGTGGTCTGTGGATGTGGGTGAGAGCTCAGACTGGCACAGAGTGGAGTAGTGTGGTTTGTGGCGGTGGGTCAGAGCTCAGACTGGCACAGAGTGGAGTAGTGTGGTCTGTGGCGGTGGGTCAGAGCTCAGACTGGCACAGAGTGGAGTAGTGTGGTCTGTGGATGTGGGTCAGAGCTCAGACTGGCACAGAGTGGAGTAGTGTGGTCTGTGGATGTGGGTCAGAGCTCAGACTTGCACAGAGTGGAGTAGTGTGGTCTGTGGATGTGGGTCAGAGCTCAGACTGGCACAGAGTGGAGGAGTGTGGTCTGTGGCGGTGGGTCAGAGCTCAGATTGGCACAGAGTGGTGTGGTCTGTGGCGGTGGGTCAGAGCTCAGACTGGCACAGAGTGGAGGAGTGTGGTCTGTGGATGTGGGTCAGAGCTCAGACTGGCACAGAGTGGAGTAGTGTGGTCTGTGGCGGTGGGTCAGAGCTCAGACTGGCACAGAGTGGAGGAGTGTGGTCTGTGGATGTGGGTCAGAGCTCAGACTGGCACAGAGTGGAGTAGTGTGGTCTGTGGATGTGGGTCAGAGCTCAGACTGGCACAGAGTGGAGTAGTGTGGTCTGTGGATGTGGGTCAGAGCTCAGACTGGCACAGAGTGGAGTAGTGTGGTCTGTGGATGTGGGTCAGAGCTCAGACTGGCACAGAGTGGAGTAGTGTGGTCTGTGGATGTGGGTCAGAGCTCAGACTGGCACAGAGTGGAGTAGTGTGGTCTGTGGCGGTGGGTCAGAGCTCAGACTGGCACAGAGTGGAGTAGTGTGGTCTGTGGGTCAGAGCTCAGACTGGCACAGAGTGGAGTAGTGTGGTCTGTGGATGTGGGTCAGAGCTCAGACTGGCACAGAGTGGAGTAGTGTGGTCTGTGGATGTGGGTCAGAGCTCAGACTGGCACAGAGTGGAGTAGTGTGGTCTGTGGCGGTGGGTCAGAGCTCAGACTGGCACAGAGTGGAGTAGTGTGGTCTGTGGCGGTGGGTCAGAGCTCAGACTGGCACAGAGTGGAGTAGTGTGGTTTGTGGCGGTGGGTCAGAGCTCAGACTGGCACAGAGTGGAGTAGTGTGGTCTGTGGCGGTGGGTCAGAGCTCAGACTGGCACAGAGTGGAGTAGTGTGGTCTGTGGATGTGGGTCAGAGCTCAGGCTGGCACAGAGTGGAGTACTGTGGTCTGTGGCGGTGGGTCAGAGCTCAGACTGGCACAGAGTAGTGTGGTCTGTGGCGGTGGGTCAGAGCTCAGACTGGCACAGAGTGGAGTAGTGTGGTCTGTGGCGGTGGGTCAGAGCTCAGACTGGCACAGAGTGGAGTAGTGTGGTCTGTGGATGTGGGTCAGAGCTCAGGCTGGCACAGAGTGGAGTACTGTGGTCTGTGGCGGTGGGTCAGAGCTCAGACTGGCACAGAGTAGTGTGGTCTGTGGCGGTGGGTCAGAGCCCAGACTGGCACAGAGTGGAGTAGTGTGGTCTGTGGCGGTGGGTCAGAGCTCAGATTGGCACAGAGTGGAGTAGTGTGGTCTGTGGATGTGGGTCAGAGCTCAGACTGGCACAGAGTGGAGTAGTGTGGTCTGTGGATGTGGGTCAGAGCTCAGACTGGCACAGAGTGGAGTAGTGTGGTCTGTGGATGTGGGTCAGAGCTCAGACTGGCACAGAGTGGAGTAGTGTGGTCTGTGGATGTGGGTCAGAGCTCAGACTGGCACAGAGTGGAGGAGTGTGGTCTGTGGCGGTGGGTCAGAGCTCAGATTGGCACAGAGTGGTGTGGTCTGTGGCGGTGGGTCAGAGCTCAGACTGGCACAGAGTGGAGGAGTGTGGTCTGTGGATGTGGGTCAGAGCTCAGACTGGCACAGAGTAGTGTGGTCTGTGGATGTGGGTCAGAGCTCAGACTGGCACAGAGTGGAGTAGTGTGGTCTGTGGATGTGGGTCAGAGCTCAGACTGGCACAGAGTGGAGGAGTGTGGTCTGTGGCGGTGGGTCAGAGCTCAGATTGGCACAGAGTGGTGTGGTCTGTGGCGGTGGGTCAGAGCTCAGACTGGCACAGAGTGGAGGAGTGTGGTCTGTGGATGTGGGTCAGAGCTCAGACTGGCACAGAGTAGTGTGGTCTGTGGATGTGGGTCAGAGCTCAGACTGGCACAGAGTAGTGTGGTCTGTGGCGGTGGGTCAGAGCTCAGACTGGCACAGAGTGGAGTAGTGTGGTCTGTGGCGGTGGGTCAGAGCTCAGACTGGCACAGAGTAGTGTGGTCTGTGGCGGTGGGTCAGAGCTCAGACTGGCACAGAGTGGAGTAGTGTGGTCTGTGGGTCAGAGCTCAGACTGGCACAGAGTAGTGTGGTCTGTGGCGGTGGGTCAGAGCTCAGACTGGCACAGAGTGGAGTAGTGTGGTTTGTGGTGGTGGGTCAGAGCTCAGACTGGCACAGAGTGGAGTAGTGTGGTCTGTGGCGGTGGGTCAGAGCTCAGACTGGCACAGAGTGGAGTAGTGTGGTCTGTGGATGTGGGTCAGAGCTCAGACTGGCACAGAGTGGAGTAGTGTGGTATGTGGCGGTGGGTCAGAGCTCAGACTGGCACAGAGTGGAGTAGTGTGGTTTGTGGCGGTGGGTCAGAGCTCAGACTGGCACAGATTGGAGTAGTGTGGTCTGTGGATGTGGGTCAGAGCTCAGACTGGCACAGAGTGGAGTAGTGTGGTCTGTGGCGGTGGGTCAGAGCTCAGACTGGCACAGAGTGGAGTAGTGTGGTTTGTGGCGGTGGGTCAGAGCTCAGACTGGCACAGAGTGGAGTAGTGTGGTCTGTGGATGTGGGTCAGAGCTCAGACTGGCACAGAGTGGAGTAGTGTGGTTTGTGGCGGTGGGTCAGAGCTCAGACTGGCACAGAGTGGAGTAGTGTGGTCTGTGGCGGTGGGTCAGAGCTCAGACTGGCACAGAGTGGAGTAGTGTGGTCTGTGGATGTGGGTCAGAGCTCAGACTGGCACAGAGTGGAGTAGTGTGGTCTGTGGATGTGGGTCAGAGCTCAGACTGGCACAGAGTGGAGTAGTGTGGTCTGTGGATGTGGGTCAGAGCTCAGACTGGCACAGAGTGGAGTAGTGTGGTCTGTGGCGGTGGGTCAGAGCTCAGACTGGCACAGGTCCCATCACTGGGAGGATGTGGGTCAGAGCTCAGATTGGCACAGAGTAGTGTGGTCTGTGGCGGTGGGTCAGAGCTCAGACTGGCACAGAGTGGAGGAGTGTGGTCTGTGGCGGTGGGTCAGAGCTCAGACTGGCACAGAGTGGAGGAGTGTGGTCTGTGGCGGTGGGTCAGAGCTCAGACTGGCACAGAGTGGAGTAGTGTGGTCTGTGGGTCAGAGCTCAGACTGGCACAGGTGGTCCCATCACTGGGAGGATGTGGGTCAGAGCTCAGACTGGCACAGAGTGGAGTAGTGTGGTCTGTGGCGGTGGGTCAGAGCTCAGACTGGCACAGAGTGGAGTAGTGTGGTTTGTGGCGGTGGGTCAGAGCTCAGACTGGCACAGAGTGGAGTAGTGTGGTCTGTGGATGTGGGTGAGAGCTCAGACTGGCACAGAGTGGAGTAGTGTGGTTTGTGGCGGTGGGTCAGAGCTCAGACTGGCACAGAGTGGAGTAGTGTGGTCTGTGGCGGTGGGTCAGAGCTCAGACTGGCACAGAGTGGAGTAGTGTGGTCTGTGGATGTGGGTCAGAGCTCAGACTGGCACAGAGTGGAGTAGTGTGGTCTGTGGATGTGGGTCAGAGCTCAGACTGGCACAGAGTGGAGGAGTGTGGTCTGTGGCGGTGGGTCAGAGCTCAGACTTGCACAGAGTGGAGTAGTGTGGTCTGTGGCGGTGGGTCAGAGCTCAGACTGGCACAGGTCCCATCACTGGGAGGATGTGGGTCAGAGCTCAGACTGGCACAGATTGGAGTAGTGTGGTCTGTGGCGGTGGGTCAGAGCTCAGACTGGCACAGGTCCCATCACTGGGAGGATGTGGGTCAGAGCTCAGATTGGCACAGAGTAGTGTGGTCTGTGGCGGTGGGTCAGAGCTCAGACTGGCACAGAGTGGAGGAGTGTGGTCTGTGGCGGTGGGTCAGAGCTCAGACTGGCACAGGTCCCATCACTGGGAGGATGTGGGTCAGAGCTCAGATTGGCACAGAGTAGTGTGGTCTGTGGCGGTGGGTCAGAGCTCAGACTGGCACAGAGTGGAGGAGTGTGGTCTGTGGCGGTGGGTCAGAGCTCAGACTGGCACAGAGTGGAGGAGTGTGGTCTGTGGGTCAGAGCTCAGACTGGCACAGAGTGGAGGAGTGTGGTCTGTGGGTCAGAGCTCAGACTGGCACAGGTGGTCCCATCACTGGGAGGATGTGGGTCAGAGCTCAGATTGGCACAGGTCCTATCACTGGGAGGTCCAGGGACACCCGTCACATCTGTCACTTCCTTGTACCTGGGGGGTCACTTCCCCAATACAATCTCACTTCTCGGCAGAGATCAGAGCCGATCACACACAGCAATCATGGGGGACGCCGTCACCTACTCCGAGATGACCTTCACCAACAAACACAACTCCCGAATACCATCAGGTAAGAAGGACACGGGGGGTCCTACCTATCAGATCCTTCCTGGACTACAGAACACTCCATACAGGGCTGGTGCTACCACTAGGGGAGCCCGGGCACTGGTGTTCCCACTCTCTTCCCTCTGCAGCAAGCAACTAAGGAAACATTCATTGGTGGGCACTGGTGAGGCTGCATTTGATGGGCACTGGTGAGGCTGCATTTGATGGGCGCTGGTGAAGCTGCATTTGATGGGCGCTGGTGAGGCTGCATTTGATGGGCTCTGGTGAGGCTTCATTTGATGGGCACTGGTGAGGCTTCATTTGATGGGCGCTGGTGAGGCTGCATTTGATGGGCGCTGGTGAGGCTACATTTGATGGGGGCTGGTGAGGCTGCATTTGGTGGGCGCTGGTGAGGCTGCATTTGATGGGTGCTGGTGAGGCTGCATTTGATGGGTGCTGGTGAGGCTGCATTGATGGGTGCTGGTGAGGCTGCATTGATGGGCGCTGGTGAGGCTGCATTGATGGGCGCTGGTGAGGCTGCATTTGATGTGTGCTGGTGAGGCTGCATTTGATGGGATCTGGTGAGACTGCATTTGATGGACGCTGGTGAGGCTGCATTTGATGGACGCTGGTGAGGCTGCATTTGATGGGCACTGCTGGTGAGGCTGCATTTGATGGGCGCTGGTGAGGCTGCATTTGATGGGCACTGGTGAGGCTGCATTTGATGGGTGCTGGTGAGGCTGCATTTGATGGACGCTGGTGAGGCTGCATTTGATGGACGCTGGTGAGGCTGCATTTGATGGGCGCTGGTGAGGCTACATTTGATGGGTGCTGGTGAGGCTGCATTTGATGGGCACTGGTGAGGCTGCATTTGATGGGTGCTGGTGAGGCTGCATTGATGGGCGCTGGTGAGGCTGCATTGATGGGCGCTGGTGAGGCTGCATTTGATGGGTGCTGGTGAGGCTGCATTTGATGGGCACTGGTGAGGCTGCATTTGATGGGTGCTGGTGAGGCTGAATTTGATGGGCGCTGGTGAAGCTGCATTTGATGGGCGCTGGTGAGGCTGCATTTGATGGGCACTGGTGAGGCTGCATTTGATGGGCGCTGGCTGGTGAGGCTGCATTTGATGGGCGCTGGCTGGTGAGGCTGCATTTGATGGGTGCTGGTGAAGCTGCATTTGATGGGCGCTGGTGAGGCTGCATTTGATGGGCGCTGGTGAGGCTGCATTTGATGGGCGCTGCTGGTGAGGCTGCATTTGATGGGCGCTGGTGAGGCTGCATTTGATGGGCGCTGGTGAGGCTGCATTGATGGGCGCTGGTGAGGCTGCATTTGATGGGCGCTGGTGAGGCTGCATTTGATAGGCGCTGGTGAAGCTGCATTTGATGGGCACTGGTGAGGCTGCATTTGATGGGCGCTGGTGAGGCTGCATTTGATAGGCACTGGTGAGTCTGCATTTGATGGGCACTGGTGAGGCTGCATTTGATAGGCGCTGGTGAGGCTGCATTTGATAGGCACTGGTGAGTCTGCATTTGATGGGCGCTGGTGAGGCTGCATTTGATAGGCGCTGGTGAAGCTGCATTTGATGGGCACTGGTGAGGCTGCATTTGATGGGCGCTGGTGAAGCTGCATTTGATGGGCACTGGTGAGGCTGCATTGATGGGCACTGGTGAGGCTGCATTTGATGGGCACTGGTGAGGCTGCATTTGATGGGCACTGGTGAGTCTGCATTTGATGGGCGCTGGAGAGGCTGCATTTGATGGGCACTGGTGAGTCTGCATTTGATGGGCGCTGGAGAGGCTGCATTTGATGGGCACTGGTGAGTCTGCATTTGATGGGCGCTGGAGAGGCTGCATTTGATGGGCACTGGTGAGGCTGCATTTGATGGGCGCTGGTGAGGCTGCATTTGATGGGCGCTGGTGAGGCTGCATTGATGGGCGCTGGTGAGGCTGCATTTGATGGGCGCTGGTGAGGCTGCATTTGATAGGCGCTGGTGAAGCTGCATTTGATGGGCACTGGTGAGGCTGCATTGATGGGCACTGGTGAGGCTGCATTTGATGGGCGCTGGTGAGGCTGCATTTGATGGGAGCTGGTGAGGCTGCATTTGATGGGCGCTGGTGAGGCTGCATTTGATGGGCACTGGTGAGGCTGCATTTGATGGGTGCTGATGAGGCTGCATTTGATGGGCGCTGGTGAGGCTGCATTTGATGGGCGCTGGTGAGGCTGCATTTGATGGGCACTGGTGAGGCTGCATTTGATGGGCACTGGTGAGTCTGCATTTGATGGGCGCTGGAGAGGCTGCATTTGATGGGCACTGGTGAGTCTGCATTTGATGGGCGCTGGAGAGGCTGCATTTGATGGGCACTGGTGAGTCTGCATTTGATGGGCGCTGGAGAGGCTGCATTTGATGGGCACTGGTGAGGCTGCATTTGATGGGCACTGGTGAGTCTGCATTTGATGGGCGCTGGAGAGGCTGCATTTGATGGGCACTGGTGAGTCTGCATTTGATGGGCGCTGGAGAGGCTGCATTTGATGGGCACTGGTGAGTCTGCATTTGATGGGCACTGGTGAGTCTGCATTTGATGGGCGCTGGAGAGGCTGCATTTGATGGGCACTGGTGAGGCTGCATTTGATGGGCACTGGTGAGGCTGCATTTGATGGGCACTGGTGAGTCTGCATTTGATGGGCGCTGGAGAGGCTGCATTTGATGGGCACTGGTGAGTCTGCATTTGATGGGCGCTGGAGAGGCTGCATTTGATGGGCACTGGTGAGTCTGCATTTGATGGGCGCTGGTGAGGCTGCATTGATGGGCGCTGGTGAGGAAGAAGTTCCATGAGGTCCATCTGATCTCCAGCATGAGGATAGAGCTGCCCATAGACAGTGGATGGAATGAATATTTGGTTGATCATCTGGAGCATGGGTGCTCAACCTGTGGCTCTCCAGCTGTTGCAGAACTTCAAGTCCCATCATGCCTCTGCCTTTGGGAGACATGCTTGTACCTGTCAGCGGCTTGCAATGCTTCATGGGAATTGTAGTTCTGAAACAGCTGGAGAGCCACAGGTTGACCACCCATGAGTCCCTGGGTCATGTGACTCAACAAATCAGAAACTGATATCAGGACAAATGTCCATCAGCCAGGTTGGAAATATTCACAATGTGCAATAAATACTGGCCCAGATTCAGGTACCGCTGCGCACTCCTTACGGAGGCGCAGCGTCCCGTTTTTGCCCTGCGCCCCCGCAAATTATCTGCGCTACGCTTCATTCACGAAGCAGTAGCCACGTAATTTGCGCGGGCGCTCCTCAAAAATGCCCGGCGTAAGGGCGCGTAATTTAAATGATCCCGTAGGGGGCGGGAATCATTTAAATTAGGCGCGCTCCCGCGCCGAGCGTAAAGCGCATGCTCCGTCGGGAAACTTTCCCGACGTGCATTGCGGCAAATGACGTCGCAAGGACGTCATTTGCATCAAAGTGAACGTGAATGGCGTCCAGCGCCATTCACGATTCACTTACGCAAAGTACGTAAAATTCGAATTTCGCGACGCGGGAACGACGGGTATACGTAACATTGGCTGCCCCTGCTAATAGCAGGGGCAGCCTTGCGTGGAAACCGCGTACGTAAACGACGTAAACTGCGTACGCAGGGCTCGCGTAACGTTGTGAATCGGTGTTAGTATGCAATTTGCATACTATACGCTGACCACAACGGGAACGCCACCTAGCGGCCATCGCAAGAATGCAGCCTAAGATATGCGGGCATAAGAGCCTTATGCCGCGCAGATCTTAGGCTGCAGTCGGCGTAGCGAGGTTCCTGAATCAGGAGCATTCGTAACGCCGGGGCAAGTAAGCAATTGCGCTGTGTAACTATGGTTACACAGGCGCAATTGCTTCTTGAATCCAGCCCAGTGAATACAGAGGGCTGTGTTTGTACAGCGAGATTCTGTTCCCTTCTCAGCTTCCTGTCCATGAGGACGTTCCTGTCTGACACCCTCACAAATCATGTGTGTCCTGTAGAGTGGAGTTCCTATAAATGGTAATAAGTGAGGTCACATCATCCGCATTTCTTTTCTGTCTTCGGCTTTTCTTCATCATTTTGTTTTCTTTCCCTTTGTTGATGAAAAAAAGTTTCAGATACATTATATTAGATACATTGGGCCAGATTCCTGTAGAATCTGCGGCGGCATCGCGTAAGCCATTTACACTACGCCGCCGCAACTTACTGGAGCAAGTGCCGTATTCTTAATTTGCGTCGGCGTAGTGCAATTGGCCCGGCGTAAGGCCGCTTAATTCAAAGGGGGCGGCTTGTATTTAAATTAAGCGCGCCCCCGCGCCGATTGAACTGCGCATGCGCCGGGCTTAAATTAGCCCAGTGCGCATGCTCCAGTTCTCGATGGAAAACGTCAATGACGCCGACGTGGGCGTCATTGGCGTAAAGTCGTATTCGGGGACGACTTAGGAAAACGACGTAACCGACGGAACAAGCCGACGCTGACCCGACGCCATACTTAACATGGCGTACGACGGACCTACGTAAACTTGCCCATCATATTAGCAGGGGCAAGTTTACGCTTACGTAAACGTCGTAAATTCTCTGCGTCATTCGTGCGTACGTTCGTGAATCGTCATAAATTGCTAATTTACATAAGCGACGGGGAAAACGACGTCGGCGACACCTAGCGGCGGGAAAAAAAAATGCATTTAAGATCTGACAGCGTAAGAGCCTTACGCCTGTCAGATCTAAGGGATATCTATGCGTAACTGATTCTAAGAATCAGTCGAATAGATAGGCCGGGCCAGATTAGGACTTACGACGGCGCAAATGGCTTTGCGCCGTCGTAACGCCTTTGAGAATCTGGCCCATTATATTAGATATTTAATTATTTATTAATATTTTTATTTATCTGTCAATATATTTCTTTATTACCTTTCACTGCATATAACATGATGAGATGAACTGTATCATTTATTTCTTAATAATTAAAAAAAAAAAAGAAAAAGGGGCAGATCCACAAAAGAATTACGCCGGCGTATCTGTTGATACGCCGGCGTAATTTCAAATTTTGCGCGTCGTATCTTTGTTTGGTATCCACAAAACAAGATACGACTGCATCTCGGCTCGATCCGACAGGTGGCGTTTCCGTCGATTTCCGCGTCGAGTATGCAAATTAGCTATTTACGGCGATCCACGAACGTACGTCCGGCCGGCGCATTTTTTTTCCGTCGTTTGCGTTCGGCTTTTTCCGGCGTATAGGGCCAGATTCACGTAGACTAGCGGCGTAACGTATCGTAGATACGTTACACCGCCGCAAGTTTTCATCACAAGTGCCTGATTCACAAAGCACTTGCGATGAAAACTACGCCGGCAGCCTCCGGCGTAAGCCCGCGTAATTTAAATGGGCGTGTGCCATTTAAATTAGGCGCGCTCCCGCGCCGGACCTACTGTGCATGCTCCGTTTCGTAACTCCCGCCGTGCTTTGCGCAAAGTGACGTCATTTCTTCGAACTGCGACGCGCGTAGCGTACTTCCGTATTCCCGGACGTGTTACACAAATGACGTTAATTTTTAAATTTCGACGCGGGAACGACGGTCATACTTTATACAGCAATACAATTGCTGTGTAAAGTTAGGGCAGGTCAAACAGCGACTAAAATTGCGACGGGAAACTAGAGTAGCGGCGACGTAGCGAACGCGAAAAACTGTTGTGGATCGCCGTAACTGCTAATTTGCATACCCGACGCTGGTTTACGATGCGAACTCCACCCAGCGGCGGCCGCGGTATTGCATCCTAAGATCCGACAGTGTAAAACAATTACACCTGTCGGATCTTAGGGATATCTATGCGTAACTGATTCTATGAACCAGCCGCATAGATACTCTGAGAGATACGACGGCGTATCTTCGCTGTGAATCTGGCCCAATGTTACCCCTGCTATATGGTGGCGTACTCAATGTTAAGTATGGCCGTCGTTCCCGCCTCGCATTTTGAATTTTTTTACGTCGTTTGCGTAAGTCGTTCGCGAATAGAGATTTGTGTAGAATGACGTCACCGACAATGGCTTGTTTCGGGTTAATTTCGAGCGTGCGCACTTGGATACCCCCACGGACGGCGCATGCGCAGTTAAAATAAAACGTTGTTTACGTCGGGTCACGACGTATTTACATAAAACACGCCCCCATCACAGAGATTTGAATGCCGCGCCATTACGCCGCCAAAGATACACTACGCCGCCGTAACTTAAGGCGCGAATTCTTTGAGGATTCGGAAAAAAAAGGTACGGCGGCCTAGTGTATCTTAGATACGCTACGCCCGGCGGATTAATGCGCCAATCTACGTGGATCTGCCCCAAAGTGTTTGGGGACCCGGGCCCTGCCCCAGGGGACATGTATCAATGCAAAAAAATGTTTTAAAAAACGTCTGTTTTTTCAGGAGCAGTAATTTTAATAATGCTAAAAGTGGAACAAAAAAATGTTGTACCTAGAGGGTGTCAATAGTATGCCTGTAAAGTAGCGCTTGTTTCCCGTGTTTAGAACTGTCCCAGCACAAAATGACATTTCTAAAGGAAAAAAAGTAATTTAAAACCACTCACAGCTATAATGAATTGTCGGGTCCTGGCAATACAGATAAAAGTCATTGAAAGTCATTATAAAAAAAAGCGTGGGGGTCCCCCCAAATTTCATTACCAGGCCCTTCAGGTCTGGTATGGATATTAAGGGGAACCCTGTGCCAAATAAAAAAAAATAGCGTGGAGTTCGCCCCAAAAATCCAGGATTTTAAGTGAAACTCCGAACAAAAAAAAAATGGCGTGGGGTTCCCCCCAAAAATCCATACCAGACCCTTATCCGAGGGCGCCCCCCTATCTGAACCATACCAGGCCACATGCCCTCAACATGGTTGAAATAATAAAGGGGACCCCCAGATCCCGGGCCCCCCCTTTGTGAATGGGTGACCTGCCCCCTCTGATGCAACGCAGGTTTTTTACACTTTTTTGTGAAATGGTAGGGTATTGTACCCCTTACCAATTCACATAGGGGGGGCGGGATCTGGGGGCCCCTTTTGTTAAAAGGGGCTTCCAGATTCCGATAAGCCCCCCGCCCGCAGATCCTCACAACCACCGGCCAAGGGTTGTGGAGATGAGGCCCTTGTTGAGGGCATGTGGGCTGGTACGGTTCAGGAGGGGGGGGCGCTCTCGCGGCGGCCTGCCAGGTTGTGTGTTTGGATCAGGGTCTGGTATGAATTTTTGGGGGGAACCCCACGCCATTTTTTTTTACATTTGACGCATGTTTCCCTTAATATCCATATCAGACCTGAAGGGCCTGGTAATGGAATTTGGGGGGACCCCCAACGCTATTTTTTTTCAATGACTTTCAATTACTTTTATCTGTATTGCTGGGACCCAACAATTCATTATAGCCGCGAGTAGTTTTCCTTTAGAAATGACATTTTGTGCAGGGACAGTTCTAAACACGGGAAACAAGCGCTACTTTACAGGCATACTATAGACACCCCCAGGTACGAAATTTAAATGAATATTTCACTTTTATTGTTTCACTTTAAGCATTATTAAAATCACTGCACCCGAAAAAACGGCCATTTTTACATACATGTCCCCTGGGGCAGGACCCCGGGTCCCCAAACACTTTGTATGACAATAACTGGCATATAAACCTTTAAAATGAGAGCTTTAGATTTAGATTTTTTAATGGGTGTGCCGCAGCTTTTCGAATTTGCCGCAAACACCCCAAATTGTTCGCTGTTCGGCAAACGGGCGATCCGATCATAAAGCTCATCCCTACCCCTGACCCATATGTGACCATCCTTCAACCTGGCCCATCTTTACCTCATTGTGGTCATGGTAACCCATCCAGCTTGTTCCTGGTTTCCGGATTCAGTGCGGCATGCCCTGACCTCCCTGAAATCATGCTGCTCCTCATTTTTTTTTACTGGTTCTAACCTATTGACTTTCGTTCTTTGACTCATATAGGACCATCTCCTGAACTCTGCACTATGCATATAGCGCACTCCTGAACTGTGCACTATGCACGTAGCGCACTCCTGAACTCTCCACTATGCACGTAGCGCACTCCTGAACTCTCCACTATGCACGTAGCACACTCCTGAACTCTCCACTATATATGTAGAGCAATCCTGAACTGTGCACTATGATTGTAGCGCACTCCTGAACTGTGTACTATGTATGTAGCACACTCCTGAACTCTGCACTATGTATGTAGCACACTCCTGAACTGTGCACTATGATTGTAGCGCACTCCTGAACTCTACACTATGTACTTAGTGCACTTCTGAACTGTGCACTATGTACGTAGCGCACTCCTGAACTCTACACTATGTATGTAGCGCACTCCTGAACTGTGTACTATGTATGTAGCGCACTCCTGAACTCTCCACTATATATGTAGCGCACTCCTGAACTGTGCACTATGATTGTAGCGCACTCCTGAACTCTACACTATGTATGTAGCGCACTCCTGAACTGTGTACTATGTATGTAGCGCACTCCTGAACTGTGTACTATGTATGTAGCGCACTCCTGAACTGTGTACTATGTATGTAGCGCACTCCTGAACTCTACACTATGTATGTAGCGCACTCCTGAACTCTACACTATGTATGTAGCGCACTCCTGAACTGTGTACTATGTATGTAGCGCACTCCTGAACTGTGTACTATGTATGTAGCGCACTCCTGAACTGTGTACTATGTATGTAGCGCACTCCTGAACTCTACACTATGTATGTAGCGCACTCCTGAACTCTACACTATGTATGTAGCGCACTCCTGAACTGTGTACTATGTATGTAGCGCACTCCTGAACTGTGTACTATGTATGTAGCGCACTCCTGAACTGTGCACTATGCAAGTAGCGCACTCCTGAACTCTGCACTATGCAAGTAGCGCACTCCTGAACTCTGCACTATGCAAGTAGGGCACTACTGAACTCTGCATTATACACATAGCGCACTCCTAAATTTTCCACGGTGTGTAACACCCCCAAACTCTGCATGCCATATGTAATTCACTCCTGTTATTTAATGCCCTCCCAGGGAAATTTGACCACACCCACTATTTGATGCGGTCTGGAGAAGTGTGTAAGGGGGGAAAGGGGGTTTTGGGGTCGTGGTTGAGTTCCTGCACCTATTTTCTGAGAAAAACAGCCCCGTCTATACCTCATTGTGGTCATGGTTACCTGTTCAGCTACTCTAATCAGCCACTATAATCCGATGCATCAGTACAAAAATATGACCAATTGACCAATACGGGAAACTTTTCATGAGTTTTAGTTTCTCGAAAAGGTAAAGCTGCGCTGTAAAATGAATCAACATAAATATCAATTATGCTGTATGTGATGCACACAAAACACCAGTGCAATATTAAAAAAGCAAGTGAAAAAAGAAGTGCAAAAGTCCATAAGAA
The DNA here is from genome assembly GCF_905171775.1 of Rana temporaria. Taxonomy (NCBI): domain Eukaryota; kingdom Metazoa; phylum Chordata; class Amphibia; order Anura; family Ranidae; genus Rana; species Rana temporaria. The sequence continues at coordinate 686,092,508 of NC_053489.1, read as the reverse complement.
GGATTTATCGCAGAAAATTCACAAATGTGACAGAAAGTTCTCCGAATGGGTGAAATTAGATATCCAGATGATTTTGTGAATCTGTATAGCAGATGACAGAATCCGCCACCACTTATGTTCTAACTGCTTACCAAAGCAAGAAATTAGTCAGGCATATAAACATATAAGCCACTTTAAGGGATCCGGGATATGCTGTCAATCTCTCTCCAATTTCACCAGTCTTCTACATCAGACTCATCTCTCTTTTTCCTAATCGATATTCAGCTGTCACATGATCCAGAAGATCCTTCCCAGCCTGTCTCATTCACATGATAGTTAGAATCTTGTCAGTCTTTGAGACTGACAAGATTCTTCTTATGGACTTTTGCACTTATTTTTTCACTTGCTTTTTTAATATTGCACTGGTGTTTTGTGTGCATCACATACAGCATAATTGATATTTATGTTGATTCATTTTACAGCGCAGCTTTACCTTTTCTATTTACTATTTTATGTTTATCTGACATATGAGCTGCAGCAGTGTTTTTATTATTTTTATTATTTCTTTATTTTTTATTTTTAACATTATCATAGTCTCATCACTATTCACTTGTCTTTGGACCTGCGCAGTATTTTCTTGTATACAGTTTTAGTTTCTCGTATGATCACAATGTTATAAACTGGTAGCATTCTTATGGGTTTAATTATTATTATTATTATTATTATTAATATTATTATTTTTATCATTACTATTATTATTATTATTATTATACAGGTTTTATAATAGCACCAACAGTTTGTGCAGCGCTTAACAAAATAAAGGCAGACATTACAGTTACATTACAATTTTTTACAAGAGGAAAATATTGAAAATTATACTAAATTATCTTTCCACCATAAATTGCTGCACCTATCAGATCTATTACTGTTATAATTTATCAGATCCTCAATAACATTGAGATAATAGTTATGTATGATCAGTAAGGGGAAGTCTCTGCAACCAGCAGTCCACTTCCTCAGGAGAAAACTTCCACTTCCTCAGGAGAAAACTGTAACCCGTATTTACAAAGCACTTACACCGACGTATCTCGAGATACGCCGTGTAAGTGTAAATATGCGCCGTCGTATCTATGCGCCGTGCCCACAAAACTAGATACGCCTGAAAATAGTCTTCCTACGACCATATGCAAATGAGGGAGATACGCCGATTCACAAACGTAGTTGCGCCCGGCGCATAATATACGCGGTTTGTGTAAGGCCTTGTACACACAAGGGGATATCCGATGAAAACGGTCCGCCGGACCGTTTCCAGCGGATATGTCCTCTGGCGGATTTTGATCTGATGGCTGTACACACCATCAGATCAAAATCCCCACGGAAAACATCCGCGGTGACGTGTCCGCGGCGACGGTGACGCGGCGACGTGCGCGACCCTGGAAGGTAAATACTTCCACGCATGCGTCTGTACAGACGACCGGATAAGTCCGAAGGACAGGATTCCAGCGGATAGATTTCTTAGCATGCTAAGAAATTTTTATCCGCTGGAAAACCGTCGGCTGGAGAAATCTGACAGATCTGACAGATCCGGTCGTGTGTACGGGGCCTAAGTCGTATGTCCGGCGTAAAGTTAATCCCCATATAGGAGGCGCAACTCATGCAAAGATATGGACCAGGGAACACAAGCCGTCGTATTTTTTGTCGTTTACGTTGTACGTGAATATGACTAGGCGTAGGTTACGTTCATGTCGTAGGCAGTGATTCGACGTATCTTAGGCAGTTGTATCGACGTGATTCTGAGCATGCGCACTGGGATGCGGCCACGGGACGGCGCATGCGCTGTTCATTTTAAGTACTTATATGGCGCTTGGCCCATCATTTGCATGGGGTCACGCCTCATTAGCATGGCTCACGCCCACTTCCACCTACGCTGGCTTACGCAGAGGAAACCCAGCGTATCTTTAAGTGGGAGTGGGGGCGAGTGCTTTGTGAATCCAGTGCTTGCCTCTGTGTGCTGCGCCGGCGTAGCGTAAAAGAGATACGCTACAGCGGCATAAATATGCGCCGATGTATGTGAATCCGGGCCTTCTACTTCCTCAGGAGAAAACTTCCACTTCCTCAGGAGGTAGAAGGTTGGCATCTGTAATATAAACAATAGATGAAGGACGCCTACTTTTCAAACTCGACTTTTTACACTTGTTTCAAGAAATCATATAAACTTTGGGGTAGATTCAGGTACCTTTTGCGCATTTTTTACGGAGGTGCAGGGCAACGTTTTTGCCCTGCGCCCCCGCAAATTTTCTGCGCTACCCGCGATTCACGGAGCAGTAGCTCCGTAAATTGCGTGGGCGCTCAGGCAAAATGCCCGGCGTAAGCGCGTGCAATTTAAATGATCCCGTAGGGGGCGGGAATCATTTAAATTAGGCGCATTCCCGCGCCGATCGTAGAGCGCATGCTCCGTCGGGAAACTTTCCCGATGTGCATTGCGGCAAATGACGTCGCAAGGACGTCATTTGCTTCAAAGTGAACGTGAATGGCGTCCAGCGCCATTCACGATTCACTTACGCAAACTACGTAAAGTTCAAATTTCGCAACGCGGGAACGACGGGTATACGTAACATTGGCTGCCCCTGCTAATAGCAGGGGCAGCCTTACGCGAAAACCGCCGTACGCAAACGACATAAACTGCGTACGTAGGGCTCGCATAACGTTGTGAATCGGCGTTAGTATGCAATTTGCATACTATACGCTGAGCACAACGGGAACGCCACCTAGCGGCCGTCGCAAGAATGCAGCCTAAGATATGCGGGCATAAGAGCCTTATGCCACGCATATCTTAGGCTGCAGTCGGCGTAACGAGGTTCCTGAATCAGGAGCATTCGTTACGCCGGCGCAAGTAAGCAATTGCGCTGCGTAACTATGGTTACGCAGGCGCAATTGCTCTCTGAATCCGGGCCAATGTTCATTGACTTACTCAGCATAACACAAAACGCTTTATGAATCCTAAACCGCATAATTGAATCCCTTTCTGTCTAAGGATAAACTGAGGCCCGGATTCAGATACAATTGTGTATCTATCGTCGGGCGTAACGTATCTCAGTTTACGTACGGCGTGTTTAGTGTAAGGCTGCCCCTTCTAATAGCAGGGGCAGCCAATGCTAAACTATACCCGGCGTTTGCGTAAGTGAATCGTGAATGGCGCTGGACACCATTCACGTTCACTTTGAAGCAAATGACGTCCTTGCGACGTCATTTGCCACAATGCACGTCGGGAAAGTTTCCCGACGGAGCATGCGCTCTACGCTCGGCGCGGGAGCGCGCCTAATTTAAATGATTCCCGCCCCCGGCGTGATCATTTGCATTGCGCGCGCTTACGCCGGGCAATTTTGCCGGCGCGCCCTCGCAATTTACGGAGCTACTGCTCCGTGAATCGAGGGCAGCGCAAAATATTTGCGGGGACGCAGGGCAAAATCGTTGCCCTGCGCCTCCGCAAATAGAGCGCAATTCTTTCTGAATCCGGGCCAAGATTTATAGAAGATATCGGTAATCATTGTTATAAATATTATTTATAGAAGATATCGGTAATCAGTGCTATAATTAACAATGGTGACAGGAAATTAGACCCCCCCCCCCCCCGTCATCACAGGCCAGCTCGGCACAGACAAGACAAGCAAAGATAAAAAAAGATATGGTGACAACGCTGTCCTGTAAACAGTCACTGCTGAAGCTGACACTCTATTGGACAGGGGGGGGTGTAAAATAAGTCTTGTTACCCTATAATGGCTGCTGATATACTATAGTTCAGTTCCTGGATGAGGGGGATGGGTAAATGATGGTAAAATATGAAATTAGTTCCTTTCCTCTCTATCCTTTCAGGCTCTGTGCAGAATGAAGAGGAGGTGACATATGCGGCTGTGAAGAACAAGTCCGAAGGAAAGAAGAAGAAGAAGAAGACAAAATCTAACCTGACCCAGCAAGGTGATGTCTCCATTCTTGTATTCTCTACTATTGATGATCCCGATGTTCGAGTCAAACTTAAGTTCGACTCGATTATCGGGTGTTCGAGCGTTCGCCGAATAGCGAACAATTTGGGGTGTTTGCGGCAAATTCGAAAGCCACGGAACACCCTTTAAAAGTCTATGGGAGAAATCAAAAGTGCTAGTTTTAAAGGTTAATACGCAAGTTATTGTCATAAAACGGGTTTGGGGACCCGGGTCCTGCCCCAGGGAATTTTTTTTTTTTCGAGAGCAGTGATAATGCTTAAAGTGAAACAATAAAAGTGAAATATTCCTTTAAATTTCGTACCTGGGGGGTGTCTATAGTATGCCTGTAAATTTGCACATGTTTCCCATGTTTAGAACAGTCCCTGCACAAAATGACACTTCTTAATGGAAAAAAGTAATTTAACACTACTCGCGGCTGTAATGAATTGCCGGGTCCCGGCAATGTAGATGAAAATCATTGAGAAAAATGACATGGGTTCCCCCCCTCCAGTCCATTACCAGGCCCTTCAGGTCTGGTATGGATATTAAGGGGAACCCTGAACCGATTTTTTTTAAATGGCGTGGGGGTCCCCCAGGCACTATATACTCTGAACAGCAGTATATATACTATACGACCTGCCCTATATACTCTGCAGAAAATTGGGCCTTAGGTGTTGGTGGTACCACAACACTGTCAGGCCCCGTACACACAACCAAACATGTATGCTGAAACTGGTCCGCGGACCAGTTTCAGCATACATGTTCGGTCGTGTGTAGGCGCGAACGGGCCGAATTCCAGCAAACATTTGCCCGCCGGGCCTTTTCCCAGCAGACAAATATTCCTGGACGTGTTTTAAAACCGTCCGCTGGAATCCTGCCCGCTCGGACATGTACGGTCGTCAGTACAGACCTACCGTACATGTCCGAGCACCCGCCGTCCCTCGCATGCGTCGAATGACTTCGGCGCATGCGTGGAAGCCTTTAAATGGCAGGCCCGCCCACGTCGCCGCGTCATCGCCGCGTCATCATCGCGGCGACGACGCGGACACGCCCCGCGTAATGTTTAGTACAACCATCGTACAGAAGCCCTCTGGCAGGCATGTACGGTGAAAACGGTCCGACGGACCGCTTTCATCGTACATGTTTGGTCGTGAGTACCCGGCCTAAGCCCTCAAGCCTTGTACACACGATCAGTCCATCCGATAGACCGGTCCTTCAGACCGTTGTCATCGGTTAACCGATGAAGCTGACTGATGGTCCGTCGTGCCTACACACCATCGGTTAAATAACCGATCGTGTCAGAACGCGGTGACGTAAAACACAACGACGTGCTGAAAAAAACGAAGTTCAATGCTTCCAAGCATGCGTCGACTTGATTCTGAGCATGCGTGGGTTTTTAACCGATGGTTGTGTCTACTAACGATCGGTTTTGACCTATCGGTTAGGAATCCATCGGTTAAATTTAAAGCAAGTTGGCTTTTTTTTAACCGATGGTTAAATAACCTATGGGGCCCACACACGATCGGTTTTGACCGATGAAAACGGTCCATCAGACCGTTGTCCTCTGGTTAACCTATCGTGTGTACGAGGCCTCACAGTTACTCTTGGTAGGCGCAGGAATGAGCCTTGCTGTGAAATACTATATCAAAAATTGTAACTACATGCCCCTGTTAAACAACTGCACTACGGGTGCACTGTATTGTGTACACCACCAGAAGTGTAGTAGAAAAAGTACACCGGGAATGCACTGTATATATAGGCTACACTGGATGCAGAGTATATATATACACACAGACACATGAGACTGTCACAGACCCCTTCTCTACTTCATCCAAAACATAAAAGATAAGTTCATCATTAGTAACATGTTACATCCATATTTAGGGTATAACTTTTAACATGACACTATGCAGCAACCACCCAACCCTTCTCAACCCCCCATAACAGTCCCCACTAAAGAGCACCCTTGTAGTTCAATAACATTTCCTCAAGCTTTGTAACTGAAAGCCTGTATGGAGGTACAGGCAAAGGGAGCTGGGGGTAGAGTGTGCAGGACTTTGATATTGCGCCCATGATCTTCTAATGATAGGCGCAATGTTCCACAGGCTCCTGATACCTCAAGAACTAACCACTTAGCCAGCCCCTGACCCCTCTGACAGCACTGGTGGAGTCACACGACTGGACCGAGGAAGCGCGCACGTCACTGTTGGTCACCTTGGGGTACATCACTTGGTGGTTGTTGAGGTAGCTGGACCTCTTGTACTGTAGTTTCCAATGACCCAACAAAAATGAGATGTTCTGTGAGATATCTCTAGTGGTTCCTCATTGTGTGTTGGTATCTCAGTCTCTCCACAGCCAGAAGTCTCCGCTCCCACATACGCGAAGGTTAACAAACTCAAGAAAGAGAAGAACAAGAAACCTGCCAAGACCGAGGAAGGTAGAGCTTTTATATACAGGAAATATAACATGAACCCATACAATGGAATGTAATAATGAGGGTTGAGGGATGGACACCTCCAACAGAACAACACTCATCTCCCGAACAGTGTTCCTTCTCTGTATATGTTGGGGAAAGATTAGATACCATTGCCATCTTTGGGTAGACTTCCCTTGACTTTCTGTCTGAGAAACACAACAGGGAGTAAAGGACATCCTCTCTGAAGGACCGTTTTCATCAGTCCAAACCAATCGTGTGTGGGCCCCATCGGTTAGTTACACTTCGGTCAAAAAAATTAGAACTTGCTTTAAAATTTAACCGATGGACGCCTAACCGATAGGTCAAAACTTATCGTTAGTACGCAAAAGCATCGGTTAAAAATCCATGCATGCTCAGAATCAAGTCTACGCATGCTTTGAAGCATTGAACATCATTTTTTTCAGCACGTCGTTGTGTTTTACTGCACCGCGTTCTGACACGATCGGTTTGGACACGATCGGTGACCATCAGTCAGCTTCATCGGTTAACCGATGACAACGGTCCTTAGGACCGTTCTCATCGGATGGACTGATCGTGTGTACGTGGCCTTAGATGGTTGTCACCAGAAGAGAACAGGTGTCAACATTGGAAGATTTCCTCTCTATTCAGGTTTTAATGACAACAGGAACATTTTGGTTTTCCCATCATTTTCGTTTTTGCCCCAGAAGCAACAAATGGAGAGTAAATACCAGTAATAAGAACTGGATTTTTTTCCGACGGAATATTGGCTCAAACTTGTCTTGCATACACACGGTCGCACAAATGTTGTCGGAAATTCCGAACGCCAAGAACGCGGTGACGTACAAGGCGTACGACGGGACTAGAAAAGGGAAGTTCAATACCAGTCGTGTTAGTAGAAGTTTGGTGAGAGACGATTCAAACTTTTCAGTCTCGTGCTTTTCAGTGCGTTACAGCGTGACAAATGTGCTATCTCCATTACAAACGCTAGTTTTACCAGACCGGGCGATTTTGTTTCGTACTTGATTCAGAGCATGCATGGAATTTTGTGTGTCGAAATGGGCTAAAAAATATCAAAATTTACTAGAACAGATTTTGTTGTCGGAAAATTTGAGAACCAGCTCTCAAGTTTTTGTTTTCGGAAGGTATAGCAATAGGTGCCACAAATACTTGCAGCCAATCTGCTAGCAGTACACCACCAGTTGATATCAGCAGACACATTTCCCTACCCCAGTTGCTGAACCGTAAAAAAAAAAATACTGTCCCAGCCATCCACAAAGTGAAAAAAGAAAAATGTAGCGCCAACCTGTAAATAAAAATAACCACCAGGTAAACCTGTAGGTGGGTGGTGGTCACGCTGAGAAATAGTGCTAGATCCTCAGCGTTAACACACGGTGAAGAAGATCATAAATGCCTAGAGTTATGCAAACAAATCACTCAGGGCTAAATATGAATATACTTGAATGCAGTGGTGAAAAAAACAACCAATACTTATGAATCTGTATGACTACAGATATAAACAGAGCGTAATTAACACATTGTGAATAGTCCCATGTACATATAAGGGTGGTTCTTTATATCTCATAGATGTATGCAGATAATCCCTTCAGTTGGAAACAACACATCTTCAAATGGACATTCCTTGGCAAAATAGAAGAATATAATACTCTTACCAGCTACCGTTGACCCACATCTCACCGTACGGTGGGTAGGTCTTTAAGGCTTGTATGGGCTAGACGCCCTCCAACGGCACCAATGAGGATGGAAATCCCTGTTGTGATGCTCCAGATGGATCCCAAAGAGAAACTGGTAACGCTGACCTTAGGAATGTCCAGTGGGATGGTGTGGAGGATGAACTCCAGGTTTCAGAGGGGGTGAAAGAAAAAAGGAAGAGAACACCTCCTCATAGTGTAAAAAAATGTAATTTAAAATCTCGAAAAATAAATATTAAACAGCAAGGAAGGTCCCAACAGGTACAAATGGGTACATAAAAAACCCAAAAAGATAAAAATTCCACACAGCACGCTAAGTAACCACAGCAGACCACATGCTCAGCATCTAAATGCTAGCTTGACCAAATTGCTAACACTGCAACTGCTGCCTTTTCAGCTGGTAGACTCTGTCCCCTTTCGTGAATTTGTGGAATGTGCTGTACCACAGTGACAGGTTCCAAAACAATAATTAGCGGATTTCCTGTCGGAAAAAAGTTGGATTGCTTTTCCCGACGGAATTCCGCTCGATTTGAGTCACTGATCTACAACAAATACACAGCAATTATGATTATGATCCCATGACTTTCTATAACTGGAACTCCATCAGAATGTTTTTTTTTTTTTTCATGGGAGCAGAGGAGTAATGCCGCATACAGATGATCGGACATTCCGACAACAAATGTTCGATGGGAGCTCGGAAATTCTGACTGTGTGTAGGCTCCATCGGACTTTTGCTGTCGGAATTCCCGCCAGCAAAATATTGAGAGCAGGTTCTCAATTTTCCAGACGGAAAAAATCCTATCTGGAAATCCGATCGTCTGTATGCTTTTCCCGACGCGCAAAAAAACACATATGCTCGGAAACAATTTGACGCATGCTCGGAAACATTGAACTTCTTTTTCTCGCCTCGTTGTAGTGTTGTACGTCACCGTGTTCTTAAAGATCAAAATTTCAGAGAACGCGGTCACACAAAAGTTCTCTGAAATTTTGAGCGTTAAGAACGCGGTGGAACTCTTGAGCTCCCATGAAGAAGAAAAATAAGACATTCTGATGGAGTTCCAGTTATAGAAAGCCATGGGATCATAATCCTAATTGCCTGGCTATCAAGCTGACCCTCTGGCATCAATACCCATCTGTGTATTTGTTGTAGATCAGTGACTCAAAGTAGCAAAGCCAGCTCCATGTTTCTCTGATAAAAGTTCACTTTAAACTATAATCCATCATACAACCAACTTCTTTGGCTCTGATATTTTGAGTACAGGCAGTCCCTGAGTTACGAACACAATGAGGACTGTAGGTTTTTTTCGTAAGTTGAAGTTGTTCGTAAGTCGCAACACTGCATTCGTAAGTGTAACTTCCGCCTGTGCATGGATGTGGGATGTTCCGGGAGCCTTTATGTTATCTGGGGCTCTTCTGGTCATGTAGTACTGCAGTGTAGGATGTGTTCGGAGGTGTTCAGAGGTCTCTAGGACCAGCGTGGAGCACAAGTGGCTGCATTCAAGGCCGTTTGCAAGTAGGAGTCGTTCGTAACTCGGGTGTTCGTAACTCGGGTGTTCGTAACTCGGGTGTTCGTAACTCGGGGACTGCCTGTATATCGATACATTTGTACTTTATAAAGTATCTTCATAATTTCCCCCTTTTCTAAATAAAGGATGTTGATATAGACACAAATCACACATAGCTACTAGCAGTGTTGGAGGACTTTGTCCTAGAAGTAAAAGGGAAGTTTTCGGGTCTGAGCAGGCAGTTCAATATAAAGGTGTGATGTCATATTCCGTATATGAGGTTTATATGTCATGTTATCCCAACAGAATGCTCAGTATGAGGGTGTGATGTCATAAACTATTTACAGGTCATGTTATCCCAGTCTCTCCACAGGCAGAAGATAAGAGTTTACTGTACACTCCGATCAATAAACCCAACAGGTCAGCACAGAAGGACAACACAACCACCACCAAGACCCAAAAAGGTGGGAATTATATCATCACCTAAATACTAAAGAGCAAATGTAAACCACCCAATGTTCATTTTACAGTTGGAGCAAATGATAAAATTCGGATGCACACTACCCAATTAATACATCTTTAGGAGAGAATCAGCCAATGAGGTGAAAGTTGGGAGCGTAGAGATGACTTTAAGAGCTAATGGAGTAAAGACGCGGTGTGATTTCATATCACGTCATCACTCAGAGCCATTGTGGGGAAAGCAGTGTGTTATATATGGGGGCATACATTTATTGTTATTGTCTCAATTTTTAATTATTTTATGTAAAATAATTTGAGGCAATGTGCTGCCCCTTCAACCCAACTGTCCTAGACATTGCACCATGAGTGTACTGTATACAGAGGTCCCTACAGTCACTTAGCCACCCGGCTGGCTTCTCAGGAGATCTCCCGGACTTGCTGACCTGTTGCTGCTGTGCTCTCTCCTTGCTCCTGTGCCACCAGGAAGGGGTTCCTCTGTGTGCTGTGGGGGATCTTTCTAGCACCCAAGCCCCAGGCCTGAGGTTACCCCCCCAGTCTAGGGGCACCCTCAAGGGCCCCCGACAGCCTCCTCAGCACTCCATCTCCATCTTCCACCCGACTGCCCCCTACTGATCAGCTCATGCTTTTGTATGAGGTAAACAGACCCCCCTTACAGCCCCTTTCTGCTGGAGATTGGTTAAGGACCTTATAAATATGCCAAGCAGCTCCACCTGGTTTCCACCCACTACATCTGGAAGCTTCTCCAAGGTTCCAGAACAGGGGGAAGCACCAGAAAAGCTACCCGATGAGTCATCCAGCCTCCCTGCATCACTCAACCCTGACCCAGATTCAGCCCAAGCTTGGCTCTCAGCCAAACCAATTTGCCTATACTACAACTACAAAGCACACTAGCTAAAAAGCGCTGCACTTATAAAGTAGAGTTCCCAGGAAGTAGAGACATAATTGGACCACATGAGCATCCATGCAGGATCTGCTGCTGTATGTTATCCAGATCAGAAGCAGAGACTATTTGGGAAGTGTTCCTGAGTTCTCCTAGTTTAATTGTTGCAGTTTATGTGTTGTCAGGTGCAAGTGCCCTTTTACTTGTTGGCCCTCTTTTGATGATGTAGTGGGTGGAGTTAGTATCCTTTTCTATGCTGGCTGTGGGTGGGGTTTGGTGGAGTTGGGGTATGGGAGCACTGATCAGCACGATGTAGTGATGTGATTTGAGGAGAGATAGGGGGCCCTCTTCAGCACTGAACTGCCAAGGTGATCAGTGGGGACACCTAGGAGACAGATGGAGAAACCTTGCCACCCCTGACCTTGGGTCTAGCAGGTCCTTTGGCTTGGTTTAGGTGACAGCCCTCATGCTGGTAATATACGGGTAAAGTTGGCCTAAGGCCAGCAGAGGGTGACACAATATGGTGGAGTTTCTCCATAAAGGCAGGTATGTGACTCTCCTGTTTGAAAAAAAAGCGGGGCATGACCTGAGCCAGCATGGGGAGGACAGTTGCCTGATAAGGGACCCTTGGATACTGTGTGTGTATCTGAAGTCTGGTGAAAGAAGTATCTCTGTCCTATTGTTATTATCTCACATGCACAGTGCTAGATAGCTAGGCCTGTGCAATTGTATGTGTGTATGGGTAACCTTGCAGTATATTATTAGGTAAACATCTTTATTTAAAAAATAGTTTATTTGCAGCTTTTGTTACCTTTGTTATTGGCTGTTCCTTCTGGTCTGGGATTCTCTAGCTAGCTTTAGCACAGAGCTCAGTAAACAGCATAGAGTAGCCAGGTTAGACATCTGACAATCTATAGCGAATCCAAGGTCCAGTTGCATGGCAGATTGGAAACCATTAGGGACTGAAAAATAGAACAAATAGCAGAGCTGGCTACGACAAAATATAAGAGTACTGTATTCATGGAATAGAAGAGTACTGTGTACAGAGGCCCCTACCCTACCATCACTTTGCACACACCCTAATGATGATACTTGCTGTGACATGTTATCATATTTCTCCTATACATCGTACTCTATATGTCTTCCTTCTTTCAGAACATCCTCCGGCCTACGAAGATCTTAAGATTCCCCGCAAGTCTACAGAAAATGGACATACCAGACCAAAGACACTTTTGTTTAGACAATGTGAGTCTACACACAAGGGACATAGAGAGACCTTCCCTCATACTACGTTGTTTTTTTTCATGCTGAAAAATGATCGGGTGTACGCGGCATTAGGGTCGGTTTTGGTATAAAAGCTTGCCTATAGGTCTGTACAAATCAGATCCTCCTGGTAGGAGCTCATTACATGAATGCAAGTGAAAAATACGAAATAATTATTTAATCTACAAATTTGACTTTTAGAAATGTCTCTCTATCATTCTCTGTCATTGGCTTTCAATTACCCAATGTATGAGTTCCAAAATACTAACAAAAACCTGCAAAGTCATCCGCAACTCTGCTTTCTAGCTCCCTGGTCAACTCCTCCCATGCTTACCTCCAGGACATCTCCAAAGCCTCTCCCACCCTCTGGAACCCCCTTCCCCAATCTGTCCAGAGCCTCTTCAAACCCTATGGAACTTCTACCCCAATCTGTCCCAAAGCCCTCCTATCCTTTGAAGCCCCCTTCCCCAATCTGTCCAGAGCCTCTCCCCTCCTTTGGCACTCCCTACCCAATCTGTCCAGAGCCTCTTCCATCTCTTGGAACCCCCTACCCCAGTCTGTCTAGAGCCTCTCCCACCCTCTGGAACCCCCTATCCCAATCTGTCGAGAACCTCTTCCATCCTTTGGAACCCCCTACTCAAATTTGTCCAGAGCCCCTCCCACACTTGGAATCCCCTACCCCAATCTGTTCAGAGCATCTCTCATCCTTTGGAACTCCCTACCCCAATCTGTGCAGATCCTCCCCCACCTTCTGGAACTCCCCACCCCAATCTGTCCAGAGCCTCTCTCACCCTCTGGAACTCCCTACCCCAAATCCCTACCCCAACCTGTCCAGAACCTCTCCCATCCTTTGGAACCACCTACACAAATGTGTCCAGAGCCTCTCCCACCCTCTGGAACCCCCTATCCCAATCTGTCCAGAACCTCTCATTCTCTCTGGAACTTCCTACCTCTATCTGTCCAGAATCTCTCCCATCCTTTGGAACCACCTACCCAAATGTGTCCAGAGCCTCTCCCACTCTCTGGAACCCTCTATCCCAATCTGTACAGAACCTCTCCCACTTTCTGGAACTCCCTACCCCAATCTGTCCAGAACCTCTCCCTGTCAGAAACCATGAATCAGACCGAGACAGAAGTACAGTTAAGGCTCCATGCACACAGAAGCTGATAAACTGCAGTTTATTGGCGTTTTGGCTTTTTTTTGGCTTTTTTTTAACAGCCCATAAACTGCACTCTATGTTAGCCTATGTGTCCATGTGTTAATGAGCAGTGGAGTTTATGGGCTTTTTCTGAAAGCCAGAAATTTGCATTCAAAATGCAGTTTTTCGGCGGGCAAAAATGCAAAAATAAACGCTAATAAATGTTCAAAAAACGCAGCTCGCCAGAGATTTTTAGCGTTTTTTTATCCTTTGAAAAAAAAGCTAAAAAACGCTACACTGAAAAACGCTAATAAACGCTATTGCAAAAACGCTAAAAAACGTTGAAAGGCTGCCTGCAAAGCTACTGGCGTTTTTTTTATAGCTTTTTTTTAGCTTCCAGTGTGCATGGAGCCTTAATCACACTTGTTTAATAATAATAATAATAATAATAATAATAAAAAGATAAACAGAGTAAGTGTAGTCAAAACATAGCCTGAGTTCAGGAACCGGATCGGATAGTCAGCCAAGCCAAATGTCAGAGAGCCAGAGATATACGTAGTAGAACAGCAAGCTGGATCTAGAGCCAGAAAGTACGTCAGCCAAGCAAGTCTTCAACAGGAATGCAGGAGAGAGTCTCTGAGATGTTGACCAAGGCGAAGGCAGGACTGATGAGCAGAATCATCAACAGGTGAGTCACTGTGGAGAGATAGGAGCTGGCAACTAGCCAACAGCTGAGCGGCCAGCACAGAGAAGGAAGGGCTGAGCCCAGCCCTGATACTCCCATCCTTTGGAACACCCTACCCAATTGTGTCCAGAGCCACTCCCACCCTTTGGAACCCCCTACCCCAATCTATCCAGAGCCTCTCCCACCCTCTGGAACCCCCTACCCCAATCTGTCCAGAGCCTTTCCCACCCTTTGGAACCCCCTAACCCAATCTGTCCAGAGCCTCTTCCATCCTTTGGAACCCCCTACCCCAATCTGTCTATCTCCTCCTCTGCTCACCTTTATTCAAACCCTGAAAATCATCACTTTAGGGAAGTCCCTCCCACCTCTACATAACAACTGAACTTTTACTTTCTCCATCGTCCCAGCTCCACACAGTTGTCACCCTTTGCATCATTTGCCCCACCCTTTTAGATTGTAAGCTCTCAGGACCAGGGTCCTCCTAACACCCTTTTGTCCTGAATTGTATCCCATATATTTTGTAAACTGTTGGCGCTCTATACATCTTGATTAATAATACTGATAACAATTCACTTTTTCAGTTTCAGATGGAAGACATGTAAAGCTTCTGTTGGGTGTGCTCCTCGCCATCTGTCTGATTCTCCTGATTACTGCCATATCTCTGGCGGTGGGATGTGAGTGCAGTCCATGTATCCGTGTATAAGGAAATACACATATAGACGTGCAGAACAATATAATGATGGGTGGCTGTAGCTGGGATATTGTCTGTCTTCATTTGTAATTCAGCATTGAGGTGGGTTGGATTAAGTCTCTGCTTCGATTTCCAGGCAGAGAAGCACAGGATTCAGGCAGTAGAGCACCAGGAACTTCGGGATCAAATCAATCATCAGGTAATGTGTGGACCTGCCCTATTATTTATCTTCTGATTGTGAAGGCCTTAAAGCTGAACTCCGGGGGACGAAAACACCATTTGATTTAAAAAAGGTGCATTCCTCGAAGGGGGTGGCTTAAGCACACTAGGGCAGCACACTTCACCTTTGTATTTAAAAATGATAGCATTTTCATAGCAGAAAATAAGCCACTTGACAGCGAGATGGCACTAATGATATGTAGCACCATCTAGTGGCAAAAAACAGTACTTTCCATTTTAAATCAGTGAATAACACTTTTCAGAACAGAAAATATCCTAATAACAATTTGCTTCATTGTCCCATTAACACATGAAAGGAGTGCTTGCACTTTTGTTGGTCGATCTTTTATAAAAAAAATGTTCTCTCCATCATTACTGACTGTCTCTATTATTCCATATTACAGGATGGTCTCTTTTGTGTCCAGCTGTTTCTTCACCATTACTGACTGTCTCTATTATTCCATATTACAGGATGGTCTCTTCTGTGTCCGGCTGTCTCTCCATCATTACTGACTGTCTCTATTATTCCATATTAAAGGACAGTCTCTCCTGTGTCCGGCTGTCTCTTCATCATTACTGACTGTCTCTATTATTCCATATTACAGGACGGTCTCTCCTGTGTCTGGCTGTCTCTTCATCATTACTGACTGTCTCTATTATTCCATATTACAGGACGGTCTCTCCTGCGTCCGGCTGTCTCTTCATCATTACTGACTGTCTCTATTATTCCATATTAAAGGACGGTCTCTCTTGTGTCCGGCTGTCTCTTCATCATTACTGACTGTCTCTATTATTCCATATTACAGGACGGTCTCTCCTGTGTCCGGCTGTCTCTTCATCATTACTGACTGTCTTTATTTTTCCATATTACAGGACGGTCTCTCCTGTGTCCGGCTGTCTCTTCATCATTACTGACTGTCTCTATTAATCCATATTACAGGATGGTCTCTCCTGTGTCCGGCTGTCTCTTCATCATTACTGACTGTCTCTATTATTCCATATTACAGGATGGTCTCTCCTGTGTCCGGCTGTCTCTTTATCATTACTGACTGTCTCTATTATTCCATATTATAGGACGGTCTCTCCTGTGTCCGGCTGTCTCTTTATAATTACTGACTGTCTCTATTATTCCATATTATAGGATGGTCTCTCCTGTGTCCATCTGTCTCTTCATCATTACTGACTGTCTCTATTATTCCATATTACAGGACGGTCTCCTAGATGTCCGGATCTCTGGATCTCCATCAATGATAAATGTTATTTCCTCTCTGAGAATAAGATGACACGATCACTCAGTGATAAAGATTGTACAGAACGTGGCTCCAGACTGGCCCAGGTGAAGGAGAAGACCCTACAGGTCAGTGTCGGGGTCACTGGGTTGGGTGTGGAGTGGACAGTAACTTGTGTTTCTCAAGAGACATCCAGGAAGGTGATAGGAATAAGATGAATAATGTATTGTGTATTGTGTTATCCAGAGACTGGTGACCATCACAGGGAAGGAATTCTGGGTCGGATTAACCCAATATCACTCCCATGGTGGAGTGTGGACAGGAAAATGGGCAGATGGCAGCATGGAGTAAGTATCTCAGGACTTATTTATATTAATCATTAGATACACACATCTCTTACTCTTCCTCCTTCCTCTTCCTCCTCCTTCCTCTTCCTCCTCCTTCCTCTTCCTTTTCCTCCTCCTCCCTCTTCCCCCTCCGTCCTCTTCCTCCTCCTTCCTCTTCCTTTTCCTCCTCCTTACTCTTCCTCCTCCTTCCTCTTCCTCCTCCTTCCTCTTCCTCCTCCTTATTGTTCCTCCTCCTTCCTCTTCCTCCTCCTTCCTCTTCCTTTTACTCCTCCTTACTCTTCCTCCTCCTTCCTCTTCCTCCTCCTTCCTCTTCCTCCTCCTTATTCTTCCTCCTCCTTCCTCTTCCTCCTCCTTCCTCTTCCTCCTCCTTATTCTTCCTCCTCCTTCCTCTTCCTCCTCCTTACTCTTCCTCCTCCTTCCTCTTCCTCCTCCTTACTCTTCCTCCTCCTTCCTCCTCCTTCCTCTTCCTTGTTGGATTATAATTGACAATACCTACTCCATTTTGATCATACAGCATTCATTTTAGAAATTATAGAGAAAATCTGTTTAGAGGTAAAAATATTTAGAAGGGATTTTCATACTGATGACATACTTGTCTATTTAATAATAGGAGGAGTCTGCGCTGTGATTACACTAGTGACAAACAATATTATATTGGTGATAGTGGAGGGAGGGGGGTGGATGATGGAATGAAAGGAATAAAAGTGTGCAAATGCAGCAAAAATATCTTACACAGGGGTGAAACTAATCCTGTTTGGACCAAGTGATAAACCACAAAAGGGGAATATGTAAGTGAAGGAGTGATCTACCTCATGTGTACTCAAACACATAGGGTGGAATAAGTGAAACTCAAAACAATAATATTCACAGTGAGGTGAGGAAATAACTGATGCAAACAGCAAATGAAATAATGCCAGAATCCAGTCAGTGGAAGGGTGCAACCCAATCTTCAAATCATGCAACCTACACCATAGAGTGAAGTAACCAGCTTACCTCCTAGTTGATACTCACACGTGAGGTAAATAGCTGATACTTCTGGTTGGTTGGATGTCCTCTTTGACAGATTGCAATGTTGGACCATACATGTGGAGAAAGAGTGAATGTATATTGTGGGTAGACTTCCTGTCACTCCAAGGACAGAAAACGGGAACTCTCTAGGATACAGTACACAACTCACATTGGATTAAAGGAAGGAATGCCTGTCTCCACGAACGCCGCGCTCGTATCCCGATCCTCTCGTGGTAAACGCTCAGCACTCAGCTCCTCATAGGTCCATAGAAGCGGCCGCTCATGGTGGAGATGGGGAGCAGAGAAGGGAGAGGAGAAGGAGGGAGGGCGTGTCGCATGAGCCGGCACAGCACAACAAAAACTTTAATGACCGATAAAAGTAAAAAACTTACAGTAAGTAGATAAAATACGGTCGCATCTCCTACGAGCACCGCACTCGTCTGCCGTCTGTTAGGATGTTGCTCCCGGTCAGTACTCTAAGTGTTCCCGACGCGTGTTCGTCACATCACGTGACGAACACGCGTCGGGAACACGCGTCGGGAACACTTAGAGTACTGACCGGGAGCAACATCCTAACAGACGGCAGACGAGTGCGGTGCTCGTAGGAGATGCGACCGTATTTTATCTACTTACTGTAAGTTTTTTACTTTTATCGGTCATTAAAGTTTTTGTTGTGCTGTGCCGGCTCATGCGACACGCCCTCCCTCCTTCTCCTCTCCCTTCTCTGCTCCCCATCTCCACCATGAGCGGCCGCTTCTATGGACCTATGAGGAGCTGAGTGCTGAGCGTTTACCACGAGAGGATCGGGATACGAGCGCGGCGTTCGTGGAGACAGGCATTCCTTCCTTTAATCCAATGTGAGTTGTGTACTGTATCCTAGAGAGTTCCCGTTTTCTGTCCTTGGAGTGACAGGAAGTCTACCCACAATATACATTCACTCTTTCTCCACATGTATGGTCCAACATTGCAATCTGTCAAAGAGGACATCCAACCAACCAGAAGTATCAGCTATTTACCTCACGTGTGAGTATCAACTAGGAGGTAAGCTGGTTACTTCACTCTATGGTGTAGGTTGCATGATTTGAAGATTGGGTTGCACCCTTTCACTGACTGGATTCTGGCATTATTTCATTTGCTGTTTGCATCAGTTATTTCCTCACCTCACTGTGAATATTATTGTTTTGAGTTTCACTTATTCCACCCTATGTGTTTGAGTACACATGAGGTAGATCACTCCTTCACTTACATATTCCCCTTTTGTGGTTTATCACTTGGTCCAAACATGACCAGTGTACTTCGGATAGCTCCATTACCCCCCAAAACCATCACACCCCCATTTGTTAACATACCTTAACCCCTTTCTAGATTAACGAGAGACACAGATTTTTGTTGGAGTAAATTGGCCACGACAGCCAGTTTTTTATTTTTAAAGCATAATTAATTTAAATAAAATAATTAAATCACACTAACTTTTCCTTAAACAATTCAATAAACACTTTTAATAATAATAACCCAGCTTGTTGGTCTATGACGGTAACCCGGCTTAAACTTCCTTTCTTTAACCTTTAACCTTACACTGCGAAAACATTAACCATAACCGGCCCCCAGCCGACCCAGCTCGGAGACGAACCTTTTTCCACCGCAGTGCAACCATCACCGTATTCCAGCAGACACCGTTCCACTGGAATAATCCCCCATAAGTGTCCCATCCCACCGATGAGCCCACCACCATTTCCATCCCAACTGTAACTGCCACCATCACAGACCAACGAACACCGCCAACCCCACTTCACAGCTGCCATGACGAACTCAACCTTCCGACCTGAAAGAAAAGAAAACACACAAACGACACCAAGAAAACACACAACACATAGGGAGGGTGGGTGGGAAAATCCTTCCTCCCTGGTCTTTTCCTCCCGCACTTTTCCTCTGAGTCCACGCCTCCCCTTTATATAATACCCCTCCCCTCTCCTCTCAGGCTGCCTTTTCTTGCTCCTCCAATCAGCTCCCACCATTTATTTAACTCCTGCTTGCCCTACCTCCACACAGTCATGCCTGGCCCTGCGTTATTTTGCTGTGCTGTCTTTCCACTCCGGGCCTCCCTTGACCAGTGTACTTCGGATAGCTCCATTACCCCCCAAAACCATCACACCCCCATTTGTTAACATACCTTAACCCCTTTCTAGATTAACGAGAGACACAGATTTTTGTTGGAGTAAATTGGCCACGACAGCCAGTTTTTTATTTTTAAAGCATAATTAATTTAAATAAAATAATTAAATCACACTAACTTTTCCTTAAACAATTCAATAAACACTTTTAATAATAATAACCCAGCTTGTTGGTCTATGACGGTAACCCGGCTTAAACTTCCTTTCTTTAACCTTTAACCTTACACTGCGAAAACATTAACCATAACCGGCCCCCAGCCGACCCAGCTCGGAGACGAACCTTTTTCCACCGCAGTGCAACCATCACCGTATTCCAGCAGACACCGTTCCACTGGAATAATCCCCCATAAGTGTCCCATCCCACCGATGAGCCCACCACCATTTCCATCCCAACTGTAACTGCCACCATCACAGACCAACGAACACCGCCACAGCCCGAAATGGTAAAGCCTTACCCTTACGGGCCCCTCCACACCCGCAGGGCCCTCTGGATCCCCTCCTGTAAATCTAAAAACCACAACTCCATACCCACATCCGATAGGTGAATACCATCTCTGCGGAGGTATAGACCCACGTTCTCCTCCAACTCCAAGTGTCTCACCACTAACCCCCCATGTCTCACCACAAACCGCCCAATTACCTTGTTGACCTTAATCCGCCCCTTGTTCACCCTCACCACTGATCTCGCCATGCGCCAGGTGGTCCGAGCGATGATGTCAGACCAAACCAGTAGCATACTGGGATACGCCGCGCGAAATGTCAACACATCCGCCTTAACGGCCGTGATCAGGTCCCCAATAGGCCTAATTCCTAAGTCATTCCCCCCTACATGGAGAACTAGCACATCAGGAGAGCGGTCCAGTCGGGCATAATGCTGCACCTCAGGCAGCACCCTGCCCCACTCCATACCCCTGATCCCCAGCCACCGAATCCTAGCCACTCCCCTAGGGAAACCCAGCTGCCTGCCCTCCGGCCTCGCTTCTGCCCTCCTAGCCCCCCAGTACACAAATGAATGCCCCAGAATCCAAACGAGGCGCTCCTGAACACCATCTGCAAAACAAACAACAACATTTCAATGACAATATAATGCAACATGTCAAACGATTCACCTTCAGGCTCCTGCCCCTCCCGCCCCGACTGTTAAACCATCACCATATGAGGTCTAACGTACGACCTGAATCGTCTAGATTCCCACCTGCCTATACGCTTTATAGCCGCCTCATCCAACCCGCACCGAGCCGCCTCAGTAGCCGCCCCGATGCGGAAGGAGTGCGAGGCGAACTGTTTGTCCTCAAAACCGGCCACCCGTAAACATTTCCGGAACACCGCTATGAACTGGAACTTGGATACAAATGACCCATCCACATGCATTAGCAAGGGCCCCTCCACCCCCGGGCGAATGGCCAAAAACTCCCCAACCACCCTTACCGGGCAAATCTCCGACCCTTGTAAAGCATATAAACACACGTCCACCCCTTTTCCGGCCTGATCCGTTTTTGACCTGCGCAACCTAAATACCACCCTACCTTCCCTCACGTGCACGTCCGTGACTAGCAACCCCCCCCCCAACTGTTTTAGAGGGGCAAACCAATTCCCCCACCCGGAATGCCCCGAAAAACGCGATAGAGAAGGCCGCCCTAAACAAACTCACCTCGTATGCCGACGAGCATACCTCAACCAGCACCCCACAAATCGCCTGTAAAATGTTAAAGGAAACTGGCCTCCTTGAATCCCTGCACCTATGGCCCTTTCTGTAACCCTTCATCGCCTGCTTTATCCAAAAGGACTTAGTAAAATCCACCCTGCCTTGTAGTTTAAACAAGAACGCCAGGGCCGTTAGCTTTTTATCCAGTGCAGAAACTGACCCGCCTCCCTCCATGTGCCGAGCCGCAAAGTACAGTACCAACCAACCCATTTCAGCATCACCTGGCTTCCCCTCCGTTAAGCGCATGTAACTGGACCACTCCTTCCAGACCTTTGCATAAGCCGCCCACGTGGCCCCACTCACCGAGCGCCTGATCCATGCTGCTGCTGTTCCGAGACAATCCCCCACATCCAACCCGGGCAAGGCACCCCTTCTCTGTCTGCCAGCGGGGCCAACTCTCTGAACTTGTCCCACTGAAAGCGAGACAGCGCATCAGCCAGCCTGTTGTCCACACCCGGAATATGCACAGCATACATGAATATGTTCCACTGCAGGCATCTTAAAACCAGATGGCGCAGCAACCTAACCACCGGCAAAGAAGAGGCGGTGATCCGGTTGATGACCTGAACCACTCCCATGTTGTCACAGTTCAGTCTGATCTTCAGATTCCTGCACGACTCCCCCCACAACTCCATGGCAACCACTACTGGGAACAGTTCTAGCAACACCAGGTTCTTCACCAGACCCGTCCTGACCCACTCCTCCGGCCACCCTTCCGCACTCCACTTTCCCTTAAAGAATGCCCCGTAACCTGTCGACCCGGCCGCGTCCGTGACCAGATCTAGATCGAAGTTACTCACCGGGCCTTCCATCCACAAGGACCGGCCATTGTACTCCTCCAGAAACGAATGCCATACCTGCAAGTCCGCATGCAGCTCTTTTGTCAACCGGACAAAATGCGTTGGTACCTTAACCCCTGCAGTAGCCGCCGACAGCCGTCGACTGAACACCCTCCCCATGGGAATGATGCGGCAGGCAAAATTCAATTTGCCCAACAGGGATTGTAGCGCCCTCAACTGCACTTTGTGGCGCCCCAACATACCTCTAATCTCCAGCCGGAGATTCACCACCTTTTCCACTGGTAACCTACATTCCATGGCCACCGAGTCCAACACGATCCCTAAAAAACTCAATTCTGTAGTCGGGCCCTCCGTTTTGTCCGCCGCCAACGGAACTCCGAACCTTTCTGCAACATGCTGCAGCGTTGCAAGCAATGTCGCGCACACCCTGGAAGACGGGGGGCCCACGCACAGAAAGTCATCCAGATAGTGGATGACCGAGTTCACTCCTGCCACATCCCTGACCACCCACTCCAAAAAAGAACTGAACTTCTCGAACAGGGCGCACGAGATGGAGCAACCCATGGGCAAACACTGGTCCACATAGTACTTCCCCTGCCACCGGCAACCCAACAGCCAAAAACTGTCCGGGTGTACCGGTAACAAACGAAACGCGGCCTCAATGTCAGATTTTGCCATGAGCGCCCCCTGCCCGTAACGCCTGACCCACTGCACCGCCGCGTCGAACGATGTGTACGACACCGTGCATGCCTCCGGATCAATCGCGTCATTCACCGATCCCCCTTTTGGGAAGGACAAGTGGTGGATGAGGCGGAACTTGTTCGGTTCCTTCTTGGGCACCACCCCCAGAGGCGAAACCACTAGCCTGGTTAGGGGCACCTCGTCAAACGGCCCCCCCATCCTACCCAACTCCACCTCCTTAGCTAGCTTGTCTGACACCACCCCCGGGTTCTCTAGAGCGGACCGCAAGTTCTTAGCCAGGGGTGGCACCTCCGACAAAGAACACGGAATGATAAAACCGTCCGAGAACCCGGAGGCGAGCAGCGCCGCCGCCGCCCTGTCCGGGTATCTATTTAGAAAAGGACGCATCCTTTCCCCCTTCACCGGCGTCATCCCTTTTGTTCCCAGCCTCCCCTGCTCTCTTTCCTTTCTTAAAGCATCGCGACAAGGGATGACTGCCGCCGCAACCTGAACATTCGTGTCTAAAACGACAGGTTCCTCCATATGTGCAGGAACCTTCGTTAAATCTCCAACACACCCCCCACTTTTTTCCGGCCGGCGGTCCCGAGGTGGATGTACCTCCGGCCCCCCCCGAAAAAAACTGGTTCTGCGTCCGCGGAGCCGACATCATGCGCATCCACAAGGTGATGTCTTTGTGGTCCCACCGAAGCGAGGGACGAACCGCCCTGCGCTGACGAAATTGCTCGTCATAGCGCAACCAACCCGTCCCCCCATAAACCCGATGCGCTTCCCCAATCGCGTCCATGTAGCAGAATAACCCGGAACAATGCTCCGGGTTCTTCTCCCCAATGACGCTGGCCATTATTGCAAATGCCTGCAACCAATTTACAAATGTACGGGGAATAAGCCTGTACCTCCTCTTCTCCTCGTCCTCCTTCTTGGAGTCATCCGGCTTCACTCTGTCCAGATTAAATTTTTCCAATGGGAGGAGGGAGAAGATTTCTATGTACTCACCTTTCACTATCTTGTCCCTCACCTCCTGCTTCAAGTGCGCCCCTAAAGGGCCCTCGTAACACACATAAACTTCACATTTCGCAGCGTCAGCTATGCGCACCACATCAGATCTGACCACTGCTGGCTTGTCCCCCCCCGACTTCTCCCCCGATGTGCTGCTATCCGGGACCGGGCCCGACCCCCCGGTGAGGGGGACGTCCGCCACCACCGCAGGGGGTGCCGCCGCAGCAGCCCCCGCCCCCCCCCCCACCCATGGTGACACCTGCGGATGAGATTCCAAACCCCCAGAAAACCTCTGCACCAGATCCCGCAACCCTTTAAAAAATTCCCCAAGTCCCGCCGGTGCCCCTGGTGCGCCAGGCGGGGTGCCCGACACCACAGGTGCAACAGCAGGGGAAGAAACAGGGACCCGCACACCCCCCCCCCCAGCAACATCAACCCCCACCCCTGCAGCAACAACAGGCAAAACCCCCCCACTCCCCACCCCCAACAACCTGCATAAAACAGACGCCATGTCCCCTTCCCCAGAGTGAGCGCGCTTACCTTGCCGGCTGGATGCGTCTCCCACAGCCCTCGGAGGCCCGTCTACCGCCGGCGACACCACCGCGGGATCATCCACATCCGATTCGGAGGCCTCCTCTTCCGATCTGGCTGGAGAAGCAGGCGTCCTCAGCGATGTCAACCCCCCAGGCGGATCCTGCCTGTGGGTCGCGGACCCTGGCCTAGTTGCCGGGCGACCTCTGGTGTGGGACCCTGCTGTCGTAGGGGCGGGACGCCCGTCTGTCCTCCCAAGGCCCCGACTAGGCCCCGCCGCGCCATCTTCCTGTCTCGGGGATTCCGCCCCCCTCTCGCTCCTGGAACCGGCGGCCGCGGAAGAATCCAGCCCTCCGGCCGTGTCACGGCTATTCCCCTGGCGAGTCCCCCCCCCTCACGACATCCAGAATAGAAGGGGAGACCGAACGGTCCCTGTGTCCGCGGCGTGCAGGCGAGGTACGGGCGCCATTGTTACCCGTAGCCCCGCCCACCGAGCCCCCCCGACGTCGAGGATTCCGGTCCGCCTCACCCCCAGCAGAAGCATTGGCGCGCTTAGCCGGGGGGGGCGCCGGGTCCACATGTGGGCTCCTAACAGGGCGCTGGGCTCTGGCTGTTGGGCTTGGGGAGTAACGCTCCGGGGCCCTGGACCTCCGAGCGCGTGGCGACCGCATGTAAGTCTCGTCCGACCCCCCCCGCCTCGTCCCGCAGCAGCTCACCGACCTGAGCCTCCAACCATCCGGGGTCCCGAGACGCAGCCGCCGCCCGTAGCCTGGCAAAAAGCCTGTCAATGTCCGCCATTACAAAGAGGGTTACAGGAGCAGAGATGAAAAAATCCTTCCTCCCTGGTCTTTTCCTCCCGCACTTTTCCTCTGAGTCCACGCCTCCCCTTTATATAATACCCCTCCCCTCTCCTCTCAGGCTGCCTTTTCTTGCTCCTCCAATCAGCTCCCACCATTTATTTAACTCCTGCTTGCCCTACCTCCACACAGTCATGCCTGGCCCTGCGTTATTTTGCTGTGCTGTCTTTCCACTCCGGGCCTCCCTGGATTAGTTTCACCCCTGTGTAAGATATTTTTGCTGCATTTGCACACTTTTATTCCTTTCATTCCATCATCCACCCCCCTCCCTCCACTATCACCAATATAATATTGTTTGTCACTAGTGTAATCACAGCGCAGACTCCTCCTATTATTGCATTTATTTTTTGTCCTTCATTGGAAAGACTCTTTTTTGTCTGCTGCAGTCCCCCACTCCTAGTCCATCTCTCTCCCTCCCCTCTGCCACCCCCCCATCCCCACATTTATCTACTACAGCGCAGGAGTTTCACCTAGAACCATACTTGTCTATTTACTTCTTGATAAGGACTTAGAATTTTCAGGGGTAGCGTGACATTTTTAAACAGCCCACTTTGAATAAATAAGCAGAATCAACAAACAAGATTCTACGTGAAGTCACGTATAATTAATCAGGAAAGTTTTGGGAGTTTCCAAATGATCTGTATTCTAATTGGCCTAAAGACATGGCCCCATAACACGCCTCAGATGATGTGATTTATTATATATTCTGTATCACTGATAAATACAAATCAGAATTCTAGCATCATACTTGTCTCCTGTGGTGTTTTGAATTCTCCATGCGCATGTCAAGGGCAGATAACAGTGGTGACTTTGACTGATAGACCTGACCATCTAACAGGCTTTCCAAGCAACCAACAAAGAGTCACTGAGAGGCTGGCTAGATCCTTTCATTCCTCTTCCTCCTCCTTCCTCTTCCTCGAAGATTTGCACACACAGTGCAAACAGAACAGATTTGTTTCTCTTTACTGAACCCTAAAATCCAGCGAGAAATACATGTGGGTATAAATAAGTGGGGGTATAATATACAGTATATCTGTGCCGTGTCCTCCGTGGAATCTCATACCCAGGGTAGCAGCCGGTGTTGTGCACCAACCCAACTACATAAGTAGAGTCCCCTGTATATATTTGCCCAATGTTCTCCTCTATCTCCCCCCATCCATTACTACTCATCCACAATGACTGTGGGAATTCTCTCACCAGACTTTGTCTCCCATTTAGAACTGTCACTGAAGGGATTGGAACCTGTGCCAAGCTCGGATCTCGTCTGACACTGGAGAATTGTTTTACCGAACTGAACTATATCTGTGAGAGAGACACTGTGTGACCGCACTGATCTGAGGAACACTGTGTGACCGCACTGATCTGAGGAACACTGTGTGACCGCACTGATCTGAGGAACACTGTGTGACCGCACTGATCTGAGGAACACTGTGTGACCGCACTGATCTGAGGAACTCTGTGTGACCGCACTGATCTGAGGAACACTGTGTGACCGCCCTGATCTGAGGAACACTGTGTGACCGCACTGATCTGAGGAACACTGTGTGGCTGCACTGATCTGAGGAACACTGTGTGACCGCCCTGATCTGAGGAACTCTGTGTGACCGCACTGATCTGAGGAACACTGTGTGGCTGCACTGATCTGAGGAACACTGTGTGACCGCACTGATCTGAGGAACTCTGTGTGACCGCACTGATCTGAGGAACTCTGTGTGACCGCACTGATCTGAGGAACACTGTGTGGCTGCACTGATCTGAGGAACACTGTGTGACCGCACTGATCTGAGGAACACTGTGTGAACGTTCTGTTCTCTGTGATTATTCTGAATTGTATATAAAGTACGGATGAAGTTATAGTTGTTGCTCCTTCGTGTTTATTTCTGTATTTGTAATAGAATAAAAAAATAGTAATAAAATGATAGATACCAATATGTGTGTACTGAATCTCGGAACATTAAAAGGTAATGACACTTTTCTCACATCGTCCTCAGTCGTCTCCTCAGAGGTGAAAGTCTTTGTAATAGAATACCCTTGAATGGTGATGCTTGGAGGAGGGTGGATGGGGAGGAGAGGAGATGAGATTTGCGGTTAGGGAAAAAGAGGAGTTTAGACAAGTAGAATGGAGAATAGGGGAAGGTTCAGGAAAGGAAGGGAGAGAAGGTTAGAGAGAGGAATGGTGAGGAGAAGAGGGTTTAGGAGAGGAAGAGAATGCAGGTTGAAGGAGGGGAGGGTTCAGGAGAGGAGGTTATAGAGGGTAAAAGAGGGGAAGTAAGAGGAGGTTATGGAAAGGCAGGGGAGGGTTCAGTAGAGGACAGGAGAGGGTTTTAGAGGAGATTCGGGTTCAGGAGAGGAAGTTAGATAAGGTGAAGGGACATGACTTGTGTAGTTCAGATAGCCCAACCTTTTTCCCTTAACCATAATCCCCCCATTATTATCTTACCCCCCTTTTACCAGTAACGAGAGACACAGATTGTAACGGCTACCCATGTAGTGCGAGGGTCTCAGCCGTTGGAGACGTCCTTTTCCCTGGCAAGCTGCGATATGCAGGTACCGCAGGTATATCCCATCGAACGCCCTTCCAAGAAACGAGACGGGCTACGTTTGCAGAGTCAAGCAGGACTAACTTTATTTGGCATATTTCACCTGCTTATATCTGCTTACAACTGTTACAAGAACAATGACAGTTTCCGCCCCCCCCCCCCTTCACCCAGTAGGGGGCTTCAACACAGACCCCCTGAAACAATGACATCTCCTTGAATTAATCACTTGACCAGTCTCTAGACGCTTCGGCACCGCAAACCACTTAACATTTTCTGGCCAGGCACATTCCTTTCTCAATAGAATTCAATTAACCTTTAAAACAATTATCACTCACACATAATCCCCATCAGCATACACCTCACAGGGGGGCTGTTACCTACACAAGAGAGAGTTCATTAGCTATGCGAAGGGAACATTAGCATTCCGCAATGAAAGAGACTTGTCCAATTAACCCTTTGAGCTCAGAATACAATGTGGTACATCCAATTGTGACAGCCATGCAGTTCCTTGTAGTCCTCCCTGCATGAAGATTATAACTGTCCCGGCAGCATGCATATGTCCGTTACACTACTCCCCTTTTTGTGGAACACTCCGGCAGACCCGGATTGATCCTTTTCGGATCAACTTGGGGATGTCCGGTCTGCTGTTAGGTTAAAAGTTCCGTTTGCCTGGACAGTCCGTCAGCCTTCCCATTGGCTTACCAGGTCGGTAGCTGATGGTGACGGTGAATAATAGAATTCAATTCTGGAACAGTCACTTGCTTTGCTCTCTCAATGGCTCCCAAAACCTGTTGCTGATGCTCTTGGGACAGATACGGCACCACCTGGATGCAAATCCCATTTAATCTTTTGACAATTTCCGCCTGTTTTTGTATTTCAATGTTCAAGCCATGGGACATCTCATAATACATGACATAGTGTCGTTGCATCTCTGATTTCTCACTGGCCAACTTGTCACATTCCCATTTTAGACTGTGATATTGTGCCGGATCTACAGTACATGTCAGGGAAGGTAGTCTTACCCGGTTCTCAGCAGCAAGCGGGTTGATTCCAGCAACGCGGGTGGTCCCGGGACAAGCAGCAGCAGGTGTAGGTAAATAAGCCGAAGTCAGAGGGCCAATGTCGTTGCCCAGCACCACCTCCGCAGGTAGGTTGTCCATGATACCAACTGTGGTCTTTCCTGACCCGGCTCCCCAGTCTAAGTGCACCCGGGTGGTGGGTACGCGAAATACAGCACCCCCTGCGACCCGGACGGCAACTGTGCGAGTGGACACGTTCTCTGGCTTTACCAGAAGTTTTTGAATCAGAGTGATAGTAGTCCCGGAATCTCTTAGGCCTTGTGCTACTTGTCCATTCACTCGTACCTCCTGACGGTGATGCTGACGGTTATCCAGAGAGGCCGCTTGGATTGGGTCTGCCTCATACCAAATTCCCAGACATTCCTCAGGGCCCCCCTCGGTCTCCAGGCAGTGGGCCGCAGAGGGACGTGATGGAGTGACCTCTGTGTTGGGTGTTGTGCGTCTCCAATTGTTATTTGTAGCTCTCAAAGGGCAATAACGAGCAATATGTCCCGTGTCGCTGCAGTGATGGCACGTCACCCTAGGCGAATCCCGGGGGTAGTTGCTAGGCCCCTGAGGACGTGGTGGGACTGGGGCCCGAAACTCTGGGCGTGGGGTGACGGTTGGAGTACGCGGTTCTACCTTCTGAGCCAGCCGCATAGTACCCTGGCTTACTTTCCTTGTCTCCGCATACTCATCTGCTAGCCGAGCCGCCTCGTTTAAGTTAGCGGGACGGCGATCTCGTACCCAGTCTTGTATGTCTGCGGCCAGGTCTTGGAAGAAATGTTCCATTAGGAACAGCTGCAATACTTCCTCCCCGGTGTTGGCCTTGCACCCTTGGACCCAAAGGGATGCCACCCTTTGTAACTGGTTGGCCCATTCAATGTGGGAGTCCACAGCCATCTTCTTGGACTCCCGGAAGCGCCGGCTTCTGGAGTTACGGCGTATCGGGTTAGCAGCGCCTTTTTAACTTGCTGGTATTGTAAAATATCCTCTGGAGCAAGAGCCCGAAAGGCTTCATTGGCTTTGCCCGACAATTTCCCCGACAAAATAGTGACCCATTGGTCTGGTGGTACCTGGTGTAGTGAGCACTGCCTCTCAAAGTCCGCCAAATATCCATCGATTTCCTCCTCACTTTCTACAAAAGCTTTAAATGCAGTGAACGGTATTTTCTTTCCTGTAGCAGCAGGTGGGGGGGTAGGAACTGCAGGTGTAATGGGCTGTCTCGCTCTTACCAGTTCCAGTTCTTGTCCCCTCTTCGTTTGTATCTCTTCCCTTGCTTCCCGGAACAGCTGGTTTATTAGTTCCACGGACGTTTCTGGATACAAGGATAATCTCCGCTGTACAATCCCAGTAATTACATCTTCTTTGCTGACAGGTGCAAGGGGCTCAGTTCCTTCCATGGATCCATCCATTTCGTCCAGCTCCAGCAGGTCAGCTATCAGCTCCCTCCGTGGTCTGTTGCTGGCGCTCCTACCACGACTCTCTAATAAATCTTTCAGTGTGGATCTTTTCAGCCTGGCGTACTGCGACTCCATTCAGAACTTGCTCTTTGGATAAAAGGACCATCCCACCGCTGCCAACCAATGTAACGGCTACCCATGTAGTGCGAGGGTCTCAGCCGTTGGAGACGTCCTTTTCCCTGGCAAGCTGCGATATGCAGGTACCGCCGGTATATCCCATCGAACGCCCTTCCAAGAAACGAGACGGGCTACGTTTGCAGAGTCAAGCAGGACTAACTTTATTTGGCATATTTCACCTGCTTATATCTGCTTACAACTGTTACAAGAACAATGACAGTTTCCGCCCCCCCTTCACCCAGTAGGGGGCTTCAACACAGACCCCCTGAAACAATGACATCTCCTTGAATTAATCACTTGACCAGTCTCTAGACGCTTCGGCACCGCAAACCACTTAACATTTTCTGGCCAGGCACATTCCTTTCTCAATAGAATTCAATTAACCTTTAAAACAATTATCACTCACACATAATCCCCATCAGCATACACCTCACAGGGGGGCTGTTACCTACACAAGAGAGAGTTCATTAGCTATGCGAAGGGAACATTAGCATTCAGCAATGAAAGAGACTTGTCCAATTAACCCTTTGAGCTCAGAATACAATGTGGTACATCCAATTGTGACAGCCATGCAGTTCCTTGTAGTCCTCCCTGCATGAAGATTATAACTGTCCCGGCAGCATGCATATGTCCGTTACACAGATGTTGGAGTAAAATGGCCATAACAGCCTATTTAATTTAAACACTTAAATAATTTATAAAAATAATTAAATAATTCCAATAAAAGAAAACAAACGCACAACATCAAAGACACACAACAATTAGGGAGGGTGGGTGGTAAAAACTGCCTCCTTGTGTGATCCTGTTCCCGCACTGCTCCACGTGCATCCCCGCCCCCTTTATATATGTCTCCACCCCCCTGCCCTTCGCCCCTGTTCAGCACACTCCCTCCTCCTCCACTTGCTTCTGTTAACCCTCCGTTGCCCATACTCACACCCCAGTCATGCCCGGCCCTCCGTTATTCTGCCTTCTGTTCTTTCACTCCGGGCCTTTACTAAAGGAGAGGGTTCAAGAGGGGAAGGGCAGAGGTTAATGAGAGGAAAGGTGAGGAGGTTAGAAAAGTGGAATGGAGAAGGTGAAAGGATTCAAGAGAGGAAGGGAGAAAAGGTTAGAGAAGTTATCATACTTCCCATAGACAGGGACAGATCTCATTACCAGATAGGGGTCTGTGTGTCTGTGGAGAGGAAGGGCGGGGGAAGGGAATAAGAGAGAAGGGGTGTGAAGGCCAAAGAGTAGTAAAGGAGAAATTAGGGGAAGGGATAAGAACAGGAAGTATGGGGATCTGCCTGGATTAGATTTGAGGGCATTTGAGGGACTTTTAGTTCTGCAACAACTGGAGGGCCAAAGTTTGTCCACCCCTGATATAGGAGGATACACTTTGTTCAGTTTCAAATGTATAATCACTTTAAAGGGAAACATAAAACATTTCTTTAAAGAGTAAACCCACCTGATTTTTTTTTAAAAAGCCAGCAGCTACAAATACTGCAGCTGCTGACTTTCTAAAAAATGGACACTTACCTGTCCAGCGCACCCGCGATGTCGGCAGACGAGGAGGAGCAATCACTCGTCTCTCAGATGCTGCCGCTGCCATGCTCAGTGAGGGAATCAGGAAGTGAAGCCTTGCGGCTTCACTGCCCGGTTCCCTACTGCGCGAGTAGCGCGGCATGCCGTCACTGGTCCCGCCCTCTCCTGGGAACAGTGTGTTTTCCAGAAGACAGCGGGGGGGGGACACGAAGGGGCGTGACTTCCATGGGAGTCAATACCCAGAAGTGGTGCAAATACCTGTTTTATACAGGTATCTGCGCCCTCCTCCCCCCTGAAAAGTGGCAAATGTGACACCGGACGGGGGGAAGGGTTCCAAAAAGTGGAAGTTCCATTTTTGGGTGGAACTCCGCTTTAACCTCTTCCATGCCGGGCCAATTCTCTCCTATGTGTAAAAATACATTTTTTTGAAAGAAAATTACTCAGAACCCCCAAGCATTATTATTTTATCATTTAGCAGAAACCGTAGGGAATAAAATGGTCATTGTAATTTTTTTGTCACACAGTACTTGCGCAGCACTTTTTCAAAGCAAGATTTTATTGAGATCAGAAAAAAAAAATTGCTATCCAACTAAAAAAATGGCATGTTTACATCTGCCGGCCCAGAAGTGACGTCATAACATTGCGCCTGGGCTCCAATGGTCATAGAGCATCTGGTCCTCAGTCAGCTCTATGGTAAATGGGAGGGATAAGCCAAACACCCCCGGTTCGGTTCGCAGGCAAAAACTTTGTTCGAACACGCAAACGCCGCTAAAGTCTATGGGACATGAACGTAAAAAATCCAAAGTGCTAGTTTTAAGGTTAATATGCAAGTTTTTACCATAAAAAGTGTTTGGGGACCCGGGTCCTGCCCCAAAGGAACATGTATCAATGCAAAAAAAGTTTTAAAAACAACAGTTTTTTCAGGAGCAGTGATTTTAATAATGCTTAAAGTGAAACAATAAAAATGAAATATTCCTTTAAATATCGGGCCTAGGGGGTGTCTATAGTATGCCTGTAAAGTGGTGCAGTTTTCCTGTGTTTATAACAATACCACAGCAAAATAAAATTTCTAAAGGAAAAAAGTCATTTAAAACTGCTTGCGGCTGTAATGAATTGTCGGGTCCCGGCAATATAGATGAAAATCATTGAGAAAAACAGCATGGCCCCCCCCCCAGTCCATTACCAGGCCCTTTGGGTCTGGTATGGATATTAAGGGGAAATTTAAAAAAAATTACGTGGAGGTCCCCTAGGTGCCCAGGCACTATATACTCTGAACAGCAGTATATATACTATACGGCCTGCCCTATATACTTTGCAGAAAATTGGGCCTTAGGTGTTGGTGGTACCACAACACTGTAACTCCTCACAGTAACTCTTGGTGGGCGCAGGAAAGGGCCCTGCTGTGAAATACTATATCAAAAATTGTAAATACTGTACTTGCTAAATTTTAAACAGGGGCAGAAAAATTGGGTCTTAGGCAGTAGTGGCGGTGCTTTAATCCAAAAAATTCTTAGAAGCTAGCATCATCAAGATTTGGGAGGAATAGGATAGTCACTCAGCATAGGCAGTCTTCAAGTGATCCCACATCCATAGAAAATTAAATTGGTTACATCAAAATCAGGTGCTTGGTAGCTGCTGATCCAAGACTGATTCATTTTTATGAATGTGAGCCTATCAACAGAGTCTGTGGACAGGCGCACTCTATGAGCCATGACAAACCCTCCAGCAGCACTGAATGTGCTTTCAGAAAGAACGCTGGATGCAGGACAGACCAGTGGCTCAATTGCATATTGAGAAAGTTCTGGCCAGTGGTCCATCCTCAAGACCCAGTAACCTAGTTGATGCTCTGTTGGAAAGGTCTCCAAGTCTGCTCTTGCCACTAGAAATTTCTGCACCATGTAATGCAGACGCTGGCGATGGTTGCTTGAACCAATCAGACCTTGGTGCTAAGGACTAAAAAATTGTCTGAAGGCATCGGTCAGCCAGCTACCTTCTCCACCGCTCTTTCTCTGATTGAACAAAGCCTCAGCAACACGTTGTCCAGCACCAGGAAATTATAACCTCCCAGGGTCTGGAAATGCATTGCACAAACCTTTCTTCAAGGCCTCCTGAAGATGTTTCATCCTCTGCTCACTCTGCAAAGGCAGGATGAGTTACCCTTGTAACGTGGATCAAGCAGGGTTGTCAGCCAGTAATGATCCCTCTTGTTGATACCACGAATCCTAGTGTCCTTTTGCAGGCTTTGCAGAATCAGGGAGGCCATGCAGCGTAAGTTTGCAGAGGCATTCAATTCTGGGTCACTAAGGATCACATGATTCTTAACAACCTCCTCCCAGCCATGTACAACTCCTGGGGTTTCTGGGGACTGAAAATTATCCATTAAAGACTGCTGCTGAGTGTTATCCTACACATCCATGCTGACACAATCCTCCTCCTCTTCTTCCTGTGTGTTTTGCAGGCCCTCAGGAATACTGCATAAAAGGGGCCTTGAGACGTAAGGAAGTCCTCCTCTTCCTCCTGCTGTTCTCACTCATGTGCCCTCTCCATTATTCCACGAAGCGTGTGCTCCAACAGGAAGACAAGAGGGACAGTGGGGTAGATTCAGGAACAATTTCCGCCGGTGTAGACTGAGATGCGCGGCGTAAATGCCAATTTGCGCCGGCGTATCTCCGCGCCGTATTCAGCAAACAATATTACGCCGTAACGTAGATTTTTTTTTTTCGTTTGGACCTTTCTACGCCGGTGCGGCGTGGGCGCCCATTTACGCTGGTCTGAACTAGCGCGGCCCTGGTTTTTCTATTTTAAATATGCAAATGAGGGAGTTGGTCCGATTCAGCAAATTACGAATTGCCGGCGCAGGCTACTCCCGGTGCGTGTAACTCTGGTTTGCAGCGGAAAGTTACCCTTTATAAAGCAGGGGTAACTTTACACCACACTTGCACAGGTCATTTGGAGAGCAGATAAAACCACATCGCTACAGACGAACTGAGCTGCAAGTACACTTGCTGGACAACACCTGTGTGCCATCATGCCAGGGGCAGCCGTGGTCCTTGCACTTCTGCGTCGACGGGCACGTAGGAGGGAACAGGAGATAATCTTCCGCACACGCATTAATGTTTTTGGCATGGGGGACGCAGAGGTGTATCGCACCTACAGGTTCAGCCGTGAAGCCATACTGGAAATCACCAGATTCCTGCAGGATGACCTCACAAGCCCCACACTCCGCACACATGCAGTGCAGCCACTGGTGAAGGTATTAGCCACACTTCATTTCTTGGCCACTGGTTCTTTTCAAAGGACAAGTGCACTGTCGGCTGGGATGTCACAACCCACCGTGAGCAGGTGTGTTCACCAGGTGATACCAGCAATATTGAGACACATGTCCCACCTCTTCATAAAACCCTCCCAGGAGGTCCAGCGGATGAAGACAATGCAAGATTTTTATGCAATTGATAGATTTCCTGGCACAGTGGGTGCAATTGATTGTACACATGTGGCACTTCAGCCCCCCCGTGACATCGAGCACATTTATTGTAATCGAAAGCACTGGCATTCGATTAATGTGCAGATTATAGTAGATGCCCAAGGACTAATATGGCACGTCCGTGCCAAACACCCCGGCTCGTGCCATGATAGCTTTATTTATCGTCATAGCAACATCCCAGATGAATTTGACCAGAACGTCTACGGGGACAGCTGGCTGGTTGGTGAGTGACATGGGTGTCAGGTATGACTGTCCCCCCCCATGATATAGACATCACGAGGGGCACATGCATGGGTAACATCCTCCTGTCTTTTCCCTTACAGGTGATGCAGCATATGCACTTGGACCACATATGATGACCCCATTCCGGAACCCCCAAACCCCAGGAGAGAAGAGATACAACCTAGCCCATGCACGGACCCGTGGAGTTGTGGAGCGAACATTTGGTCTGCTGAAATCTCGTTTTCGCTGCCTGGATAAGTCTGGGGGGACCCTGTTATATTCCCCTGAATTTGTTTGCAAAATTATCGGGGCTTGTTGCATTCTCCATAACTTTGCAGTGAGAAGGGGCCTGGAGATTGAGCTACGTGAGGACCTGACCCCCCAACCACATAATCCCCCCCTGCCAGAGGCTAACCCGTCTGCTGAAGGAAGAGCAGTCAGGAGTCGCCTCGTCGAACGTTATTTTTCACGATTAAATTAATGTTAATGGATGCATGCACATCACTGTGGTCCCTAACACATACACCCCACATTCACAAGGAATTGGATTAGACCGAAGTACCACCCATGGTACTAGGGAGCAGCAACGCCGCACCAAGGCTCCAATTATGTTGCTGTCCATTCATACATCTTTATGAATAAATCATGCACTAACTCCCGTGTGCATATAAAATAATAAATAATTCTCATAACTTGAGAAAATAAAAATAAATTTTTGCAATACATGAGTAAAATGGAAAAAATATTCTCATAACCTGAGTAGAAAAATAAAATTTTTTAAATAACATGACTATAAAAAAAAACAAAAAAAAAAAACCTGAGTATAATTAAATTTAACCGAAATCAACGGCCCTGTCGTGGGCTCTTTCTTGGCCCTCGGCTCCTGGGGCGCAGTTGCCTGCGGCGAGCCGGGGCTGGTGGGGCCGGGGCTGGTGGGGCAGGGGGTGGTGGGGCCGGGGCTGGTGGGGCAGGGGGTGGTGGAGCCGGGGCTGGTGGGGCAGGGGGTGGTGGAGCCGGGGCTGGTGGGGCAGGGGGTGGTGGTGGTGGTACCTCCCCCAGTCTCTCCCTAGCTGCATCCCTGCCCTCCATTGCCACGGCTAACCTATTAAGGTAGATATTAGTTGCAGCCTGCATCCGCAGCCGGCGGGTCACATTGCTGCGCTGCTGGCGCCGTGTCAGCCTCCCCTCCTCTCTTACTGCACCTGCCAGGCTGCGGACCTCTGCCACCAGCTCGCTTGTGGTGGCCTGAAGCTCACCCAGAGACGTGAGAAGGGCTGCCCCGTTACCCACCACGTCCTGGAGGCTGTCGTTTATTAGTAAACTCTGGCCAGCCTGCTGAGTAATGGCCTCCTTCATTGCCAGAGTGCAGGCAGCCTGGCTCTCTGCAGAGGACTCCAGGCTAGCAGCCCCCCGTGAGAGATCCCCCGCAAGAGACCCCATATAGCGGGTCTGTTTAGTTTGGTCCCTTGCCAGAGACACCTCCAGCTCGTCATGGACTCTCCTCCTTTTTTGACGAGCCATCCTTGGGGCAGGAGTAGATTGAGGACGGCTGGAGGGGCTTGGGTCCTGTGAGGGCCCGGCCTGGGAGGGGCTTGGGTCCTGTGAGGGCCCGGCCTGGGAGGGGCTTGGGTCCTGTGAGGGCCCGGCCTGGGAGGGGCTTGGGTCCCTAGGTGGGGAATCCCTGATAGGGCTAGAGAGCCCTGAGGGGGTAAATGTCATGAGGGGGGAGGTGGGGGAGGGGTCAGGAATGGGGGTCTCCAAAAATAAAATAAACGTTTCCTCCTCCTCTTCTACGGGCTGCTCCTCCACCACTTCCTCCACCACAGAGGTAGGGGCAGTCTCCACCCTGGATGTGGTGGGTCGGTCGGCAGCCGATGATGGCCCAGCTCCATCCTGCACATCTGTGGAGGACACAAAACATTCAGATGTTGGTGGACCCACACAATTGTCACTTGTTCCCTCCCCCCCACACACACATGCAACACACCAGAAAGAAGAGAAAACACACTTACCTGTCCTCAAGGGCTGCTCTCCAGAATCAAACCCATCCAGGCCCTCCACCACCGAACGATCTAGGAACCTGGCCACCACAAGGTCCTCTGATGTCAATGTAATTTTTTTTGCTGGCCCACCACCTGTTCCCCTGGCATGTTTACGCATTGCCACCAACTTGTCTTTAACCAGTTTGCGCAAATCATTAATTTTTTTTCTGATATGTTTGGGCTGCCTCTCCGCAACCCCCAAAGCATTGACCTGGTTAGTAATGATGGCAAAAATTCGCTCTTTATCAGATTTGCCAGTGTGCCCACTCTGTGGCCCATAGAGGCGGTCCCCATGTTGGGAGAGCCCCTCAATAATTACTGCCCTCTCCTCAGGGCTAAAGTTGGTCATCCGGCCACCTGTTGCTTCTTCAGCAGACATAATAATGCACAGACAATAGCAAGAGCAATAGCAAATTACCTAGCAGTTGATAAAATTGCTTGGGAACATTTGCACCTGTAGGGCGGAACTCTGGTCTGATTTATGGCCTGGGCGTAGGCAGTGGGCCGGCGTAGCGCAGGTGTCACGCCGGGGGGCAGTTCTGAGCATGGGCAGATTGGGGCATTTGCCCCAGGGAGCACACTGCGCATGCGCGGCCGACTCTGTGCCCCGCCGTGACCCCTGCGCCACGCTCCCCGCTTCATTAGCATAGGGAGCCACCCATTTTATTCTACCCCGCCTTACGCCGCACTACACCGCCTTACGCCGTGTAAAATCCGCCACGCCGGGGCAAGAGACAGGAAAAAAGTTTCATGAATCACTAGCATGCCTCTCTGCGCTGCTCCGGCGCAGTGTAAAAGATCCGCTGATGTTCCTGAATCTGGCCCAGTATCACTGATGCATGCATTGTCACTTCTCACCAACCTTGTGGCCTCCTCAAATGGTGACAGGACAGTGCATGCATCCTTGATCAGTAGCCACTGGCGTGGCAAAAAGAAACCAAGCTCCCCTGACCCTGTCTTGGTGCCATACTCACACAGGAACTCATTGATGGCTCTCTGCTGTGTGTGCAGCCGCTGCAGCATTGCCAATGTTGAGTTCCACCTGGTGGTCATGTCACAAATGAGGCGGTTTTCGGGCAGGTTGCATTCCTTTTGAAGGTCAGCCAGCTGGGCACTGGCATTTTATGACCGGCGGAAATGCCCACAGACTTTTCCTGGCCACGCTTGATCCGCTTCAGACATAGGTTGCAAACAGCAACAATGCGATCTGCTGCACACGTGTCAAAAAAGGACCACACAAAGGAACATCAGTGCCCTGCACCTGCGGAGCTCTGCGGTGTGATGCGATAGGGTGGCTGCCCTTAAGATACCCCCTGGAGGGCATCCTGCCTCATTGGAGATGTGCCTCCTCCTTCTATCTTTTATCAGACACCCAAGTAGAGTCAGTGACCTCATCATCCCATCCCTCCTCATCACTGGAACAAACTTGGCAGTATGCTGCACCTGGGGGAACATGACAGTTTCTTGTCCTTCTTGGGCACCCCCTCTCTCTAGGCTCACGTTACTCCCTTCCTCAACCTGGGTACCAACATTGGAATCTTTAAATCGCTGCGCATCCTCCAGCAGCATGTACCCAACAATGTGGTCAAATAGTTCGGGGAAATCCTCCGTGCATGATGGTGGGGCTATGGAAGGAGTGATTGTGGAAAGAAGCCGATGGAATAGACCGCATTGGCAGCTGCATTGGAAGGCAAATTACTCTGAGCCTGGGTGACAGAGGATGAGGAGGATGAGG
The DNA here is from genome assembly GCF_905171775.1 of Rana temporaria. NCBI lineage: Eukaryota > Metazoa > Chordata > Amphibia > Anura > Ranidae > Rana > Rana temporaria. The sequence continues at coordinate 686,053,010 of NC_053489.1, read as the reverse complement.
AAGGCTTTGTTATCCACTCCACCAACTCTTCTGCATGTTGTGGCTCAATAACACGGCCAGCAGCAGAAAAAAAGGACAAGCGTGCCCCATGGCCACCTGCAGAGGATGCACCGTGTCCACGACCAGCACTATTGACTGTAGACACAGAGTCTGCTTGCCCTGTGAGCGTCTGCCTCTCCTTGGTGGCCTTCCAGACATGATGTATATTTTGTTTTGCAACACCACACTACACTGTTTTAGATACTGTGTACACCACCAGAAAAGTAGTAGTAACTGCATTACGGCTGCACTGTATGGTGTACTGTGTACACCACCATACATTGGTGTCACTAGGGTGGGGCCTAAGGGGGCGACAACCCCCCCAATTTTACTGTGTGCCTCTCCATGTGCCCCCACAAGTTAAGAACTGTATAACCAGAATACCGGCCGTCGGCCAGCGCCGCGGCTGTCCAAGTGTGCGCCCGCTTGAATGACTCACTTTTCTGACTGTCTCTCAGTGTCTGAGCCTCAAGTAAGTCGGGGGTAGCCCAGATGACATTGCATGCTGGCCACCGCTGTTGTTTATGGGAGTTGTAGTCTGCGGCTGCGTGCTCAAGCTCCCTGCTCCCGGGAGGGTGGAGTCAGTCTGGAGAGCAGCGCTGCCAGCCTACGTGCTACAACTCCCGTCGCCGTGCTCGCATATTTTGCGTGCCTGGACATTGGACAGTGTGGAAACACGTGACTTGGCTGGCCTGGGTGTGCCGCTGCTGGCTGGTGGTGGCTGCAGTACAGTAACAGTACTGTGGAGTGGACCCCAGGACCCCTGTGGAGTGGAGTGGACCACAGGAGCAACATCACCCTCCCCCCAGGACTCGAGGAAGCCGTGCAAGGAGAAGGAGGAAGAGAGGACCTGTCCTGCTGCTGCTGAGCTCTGAGTCTGCCGAGCAAGCTGAGGTGAGAGACCCTGACACCCCCACATGATCAATAATCTCATCGATTTCCCCCCAACACACCTCATTTACCTTGCCCATGGCCTGTGATTCCTGCTGGGAGCTGCCCATGGCCTGTAAATCCTGCTGGGAGCTGCCCATGGCCTACAGGCCAGCAGGACCCATATGCCATGTTCAGCTCCAAGCAGGACCCACATGCCATGTTCAGCTCCAAGCAGGACCCACATGCCATGGTCAGCTTCCAGCAGGACCCACATGCCCTGTTCAGCTCCAAGCAGGACCCACATGCCATGGTCAGCTCCCAACAGGACCCACATGCCATGGTCGGCTCCCAGCAGGACCCATAGGCTATTGTCTGCTCCCAGCAAGACCCATAGGCTATTTTCTGCTCCCAGCAGGACCCACAGGTCAGTGGCCAGCAAGACCCACAGGTCCACAGATTGTGGGTCCTGCTGGGAGCTGGCCACTAACCTACGGGTCCTGCTGGCCACTGACATGTGGGTCTTGCTGGCCATTAGCCTTGGGTGACCAGAAGTCCCCAGCACCGCCGGATTTCAAATATCTCCCACTTACTGGGCCGCTGTGTGCAGTCTATCATAGGAGTCCATCCAGGAGGCGGTACTTTGTATGACAGCAGCCGCCAGGTAAGTGGAAGATCCCTGCTCTGTGTAATCCGGAGGCACTCGCCCCCTTCCACCATGCACTGGTGAGGCTACATTGATGGGCACTGGTAAGGGTGCATTGATGGGCACCAGTGAGGCTGCATTGATGGGCACAGGTGAGGCTGCATTGATGGGCACCGGTGAGGCTGTATTGATGGGCACCGGTGAGGCTGCATTGATGTGCACTGGTGAGGCTGCATAGGTGGGCACTGGTGAGGATGCATAGATGGGCACTGGTGAGGATGCATAGATGGGCACTGGTGAGGATGCATAGATGGGCACTGGTGAGGCTGCATAGATGGGCACTGGTAAGGCTGCATTGATGGGCACTGGTGAGGCTGCCCTGATGGGCACTGATCCAGTTGAAATGATGGGCACTGGTGAGGCTGCATTCATGGGCACCGGTGAGGCTGCATAGATGGGCACTGATGCATTATTTTTGTTAAACCTTCTTTGTTGCTATTAACATTAAATTATGTTAAAACATTGTATTATATTTCTCTTGCTTCATAACATCAATATGTTGGCACCACCAGCTTTCAACTGAAGAGAGCAGAGCACTAAATTCAATAAATAGGCGCCACCGCTGCAAAACGCACTCTCGCAGCGCCTATTCAGGGAGAGGTTCAGACCAGGCGTTGTGCCGGCATGATGTCATATTTCATGTTTGCGTGTTTCGTGTGCATTGTCAGGAATATTTCATACTTGTGCATTTAATGCCCATTGTCAGGGGTATATACAGTATACAGTGCCTTGCAAAAGTATTCACCCCCCTTGGCATTTTCCGTGTTTTGTTGCCTCACAACCTGGAAGTAACACGGATTATTTGAGGATTTGCATCATTTAATTTGCAGACCACGCCCACAACTATGAAGATTTTTTTTTTTATTGTGAAGCAAACAACAAATAGGACAAAATAACAGGAAAAGTCAATGTGCATAACTATTCCCCCCCCCCCCCCTGTAGTCAATACTTTGTAGAGTTACCTTTTGCGGCTATCACAGCTCCAAGACACTTTGGATAAGTTTCTATGATCTTGCCACATCTTACCACTGGGATTTTTGCCCATTCCTCCTCCTTGCTAAATGTCTCCAGATCCTTCAAGGTGGATGGTTTGCGCTTACGAATAGCAATCTTTAAGTCTGACCACAGATTTTCTATTGGATTGAGGTCTGGGCTATGACTAGGCCATTCCAACACATTTACATGTTTCCCATTAAACCCCTCAAGTGTTTTAGCAGTGTGTTTGGGGTGATTGTCCTGCTGGAAGGTGAACCTCTGTCCTCGCCTCAAATCACACACAGAGTGCTACAGGTTTTGCTCAAGAATATCCCTGTATTTAGCACCATCCATCTTTCCCTCAACTCTGACCAGTTTCCCAGTCCCACAGCATGATGCTGCCACCACCATGTTTCAAAGTGGGGATGGTGTTCTTTGGGTGATGTGATGTGTTGGGTTTGCGCCAGACATAGCATTTTCTTTGATGGCCAAAAAGTACAATTTTAGTCTCATCAGACCAGAGCACCTTCCTCCATACATTTTGGGAGTCTTTTCCCAAACTCAAAACGCGCCATTTTGTTTTTGGTGAAAGTGATGTCTTTCTTCTGGCCACTCCCCCATAAAGACCAACTCTATGGAGCGTACGGCTTATTGTGGTCCTATGTACAGATACTCCAGTCTCTGCTGTGCAGCTCCTCCAGGGTTACCTTAGGTCTCTGTGCTCCTCTCTGATTAATGCCCTCCTTGCCCGGGCTGTGAGTTTTGGTGTGCGCCCGTCTCTTGGCAGGTTTGCTGTTGTGCCGTGTTCTTTCCATTTGGTGATGATAGATTTGATGGGGCTCCGAGGGATCATCAAAGATTTGGATATTTTTTTATAACCCGACCCTGACTTGTACTTCTCAACAACATCGTCCCTTCCTTGTCTGGAGGGCTCCTTGGTCTTCATGGCCGTGTTTGGTTAGTGGCGCCTCTTGCTTAGGTGTTGCAGCCTCTGGGGCCTTTCAGAAAGGTGTGTCTATGTAATGACAGGTCATGTGATTGCACACAGGTGGACGTCATTTCACTAATCATGTGACTTCTGAAGGTAATTGGTGGCACCAGAGCTTTTTATGGGCTTCATAACAAAGGGGGTGAATATATACACACATGACAATTATCAGTTTTTTATTTCTGAAAAATAGTTTTATGTATTTATTTTTCTAAATCTTACTTCACCAACTTAGACTATTGTGTTCTGATCATCACATATAATTTGGTTTAAAAAAAACATTGAACTAAAGGCTGTAATGTAACAAAATAGGTAAACAGCTAAGTTTGGGGGGGGGGGGGGGGAGCTTGAATATATTTGTAAGGCACTGTAAATTTACCTGCCAGGTGTAATTACCTTGGCTCATTGCTAGGGATCAATTGATTTCACCCTAAGTCTTTAACTGCTGCACTTCTCTCTTCTGCCGCTAGGTGGCCAGGTACCTGGTGGCGTTAGATACGAGAAGGGCAAAGCAAGGACAGATTAGGTGTATATGGGGCGTCTCAGCCAATGGGCAAGGGGTTTTCTTAAATTCCTTGGCCTGCTGGAGAACCTGTATGTTTGGGTGGAGTCAGGTTATTCTGACTCCGATTATTGTGATAGCGATATATCCCTTGCTGAGACCTCTATGCCTGGCCTGTATAAGCAGATATACTCACTGCGGACAATCCTTGTCAGACAGCTGAACTCGTCAATACCGATTCATTCAAAAGAGGTGTTTATTCCTTAACTTCAGGGGTTACAGCAGATAACATGAACAGCAGATGAATGGTGATAGTATTGTGCGGTCAAAAGATGATGCCTTTCCTACCTACTGAGCAGAGTACATGAGTGTCCTTCTACATGTGGCTTGCTGGCTGAAGAGATGACACAGGAAGTACTCCACACAGGAAGCAGGGAGGGGCATACATACAGTGAAAATATGTGGTAACTCAAAGAATCACATAAAACATGTGCATTGCAACAAAGGCCACTAGATGGCAGCATAGGATAACACAGATTTAGCTATGAGAAGATAGTAGGCAAACCACACTATATAAACTCTAATCTATATAACAATGCTAATATTAACTGAGGCTATGCATCTCATATTCTATGCCCCTATTGGGGCAGCACACTCCCCGTCTGGCATGATAATGCCACTATTTACATAATACAACGGTAGTTATGCAAATAAACAACAGCGCAATTTGCTTGATGTCTTGAAAACCTGAAAGACATAATGGAGAACATGCATATAATGCAACAACATCTATAATATAAGGCTTCAAGTTGTGACAACTAAAGTTCCAGATACTTCCTTCTCGAAGTCGCAGGTAGGATCCAACAGCATACCCAAGTAAGTTCAGTCTCCAAACGGCAAGAGCAAAATGAGTTCCGTGATAGGTCTGATGAAAGTCTTTACAGTCCCTTGTCTTGAAACTTTCACCTCCACCTTACGTACCTTACCGTCATCACTAGGAACGCTCTTTACAATAAGACCCATAGGCCACTCGACTCTTTCAGCTTGCTGATCCTTAAGCAGAACGAGATCTCCAACTTGGATGTTAAGGTTCGGGCGCTGCCATTTCCTGCGTCCTTGCAGAGTAGAAAGATACTCCATCTTCCAACGATTCCAGAAGCAGTTGGCAAGGTGTTGTACTCGCTTCCACTGATCGTAGCACAGATTTCCTGATTTAAAGTCTCCAGGTGGCACGGGAACAGTCCCAAGCTTCTGGGTAAGTAGAGTGGCTGGAGTAAGGATAGTTGGGGTCTCTGGATCTGTAGACACTGGAACAAGTGGTCTTGAATTGATTATGGCAGATGCTTCTGCCAGGAAGGTGGTTAGAATCTCGTGGGTAAGTCTTGTGGAATTCAAGTCCATGAGCATAGAGTCCAGTATTTTTCGCGTGATTCCTATCATTCTCTCCCATGAACCACCCATGTGGGAAGAATGGGGAGGATTGAAAATCCATGTGCAGCCTCTTTCAGCTAAAAGGTCTTGTATTGGCCTAGAGTTGAGCTGTAACTCTCGACAAGCTCCAACAAAATTAGTTCCACAGTCGGATCTTAGTGTCTTGACTGGTCCTCTGATGGCAAGGAACCGTCTTAGAGCATTGATGAAACTTGAGGCATCCATAGATTCTATTACTTCAATGTGTACTGCACGTACACTCATGCAGGTGAACAGCACTGCCCATCGCTTACTATTGGCTTGGCCACCTCGTGTTCTGCGGGCTGTTACCAACCATGGTCCGAAGACATCCAGACCAACGTGAGTAAAGGGTGGGTCAGTACTTAACCTGTCAGCTGGTAAATCTGACATTTGCTGTTGCTGATGTTTCCCTCTTAGTTTGCGGCACTGAACGCAGCTGTGCAGTGTAGCTGTAATCTGTCTTTTTGCTCCTATAATCCAAAGGCCTGCAACTCTTATGGCTCCCTCTGTGAAGTGTCTACCTTGGTGTTTCACCCTTTCATGGTAGTGCCGTATGAGCAAAGTGGTGATGTGATGGCGAGCAGGTATAATGAGAGGATTCTGTTCTTGCTCACTGAACTTAGCCTTGTTTAGGCGTCCACCAACCCTTAACGTGCCATCATTGTCAATGAATGGGTTCAGGTTAGCAATTGGACTGTTTTTTGGAATGTCCCCCTTGTCACGGATACGTCTGATTTCTGAGCCAAAGACATCCTGTTGTACACTGCGTATTACGATCAGTTCAGCTTCAGCAATGTCTTTTGCAGAAAGAAGCTTTTGGCACATGTGCCAACCTTGACAGTGAGCATCTGTGAGCTTCGTGTGAAAGCAGTGTGCAATATGAACTAACCTTGCGGTGGTGCGTACCAGCCTTGTCCACTTGGAGAAACGTTCAAAGCGTTGACAGCCCAAGGCACGTCTTTGTTCAGTTCTGGTGACAAGGGTTTTAACTTCAGGACGAACCTCTGGATCTTTGTCGGGTTCTAGAAGACTGAAGACGTCAGCCGTGGTTTCTTCTGGATCAGCCAACAAGAATTCAGGACCTGTTAACCAAGAAGAATTTACGAAGGCACTCGCAGACACTGGCCTGGTGCCATGATCTGCAGGATTAATTTCAGATGGAACATAATGCCATTGTTCAGGTTTAGATGATTTTCTTATTCTTTCTACACGGTTGCTGACATAGACATAGAAACGTTTAGTCTGGTTGTATATGTAACCCAGAACAACCTTGCTGTCTGTGTAGAATTTGATGTCATCTATCTGAATGTCTAGCTCACGCAGTATGAAATCTGCAATCTCTACAGCTAGCACAGTCCCACAAAGTTCAAGCCTAGGAATTGTGTGTTCAGGCTTGGGCGCTAACTTAGCTTTCCCAAACAGAAACCCTACATGGGTCAGATTAGCTGAATCCCTTACCTTGAGGTAGGCAACAGCCGCTATGGCCTCAGTAGATGCATCTGAGAAGATGTGCAGCTCTTTCCTCCGACTGGTAGCAAGGGAAGTCGGAGTGTAGCAGCGTGGTATACGGATTCCATCTAAGGCATGTAACGACTGTTTCCAGGACTCCCACCTTGAAAGTTTGTCTATTGGTAGTCTCTGAGAGCTGTCTAAGTATGGATTTACCTTGTATGGTGATGGGAGCCACAAATCCCACTGGATCGTATAGGCTGTTCACCACTGACAGAACTCCACGCCTGGTAAATGGCTTGTCTGCAGAGCTGACTTGAAAGCCGAAGCTGTCTTTTAATAAGTCCCACCGTAGGCCCAGACTTCTCTGCACAGGTGGCATGTCCATCCCCAGATTTAAGTCTTTAAACCCTGTGGCATGATCGCCAGGTTGAAAGGCTTTCATAACAGCAACACTGTTTGAGGCAATCTTGTGTAGTCTGAGGTTAGCCTCAGAAAGCATAACTTGTGTCCTTTGGAGCAGGTCTATGGCTTCTTCCGCTGTAGGTAAAGATTTAAGTCCATCGTCCACATAGAAATCTCTCTCGACGAAATGTCGAGCATCTGCACCATACTCCTGTTCTCCGTCAAGAGCAGTCCTTCGTAAACCGTATGTTGCGACGGCAGGTGAGGGGCTATTTCCGAAAACATGAACCTTCATGCGGTATTCAATCATCTCATTGTTCATGTTGTTGTCACGGTGCCACAGAAACCTTAGGAAGTTCCTATGGTCTTCTCATACAATAAAGCAATGAAACATTTGTTCAATGTCCGCAGTTATGGCAACTGGCTCTCTTCTGAACCTCATGAGTACACCTACAAGGTTGTTGGTAAGGTTAGGACCAGTGAGAAGAATATCGTTCAGGGATACGCCCTGATGCTTGGCACTGGAGTCGAACACTACCCTAATTTGTTTTGGCTTACGTGGATGGTACACTCCAAAGAAGGGTAGGTACCAGCACTCATCGTGTATTTGAAGAGGTGGAGCTGGCTCAGCATGCTCATTGTCAAAGATCCTCTTCATAAAGGTAATGAAATGGTCCTTCATTTCAGGCCTGTTCTTTAGTGTTCGTTGAAGTGAGTTGAATCTGGATAAAGCCTGTTCACGATTGTTTGGCAGTTTGACCTTTGCAGCACGAAGAGGCAATGGTGCAACCCAGCTGTTAGACTCATCCTTGAAGAATTCTTTGTCCATTATTTTGATGAACTCTCTGTCTTCAACTGACAAGGCTATTTTGTTGTCGTCACTTGTGGTACAAAACACTGTGGTACCTAGGTTGTCATCACAAAGGGTAGGAGTGACATCAGGTACTTGGATGATGTCAAGAGGCTTCTCCTTTATTTCATAATGGTGAGGGCACTCTTTGAAGTGGGATGCGCGTCCATTTCCTAACATGTACGTTTTGAAGGAGTGGATCTCAGATGATGTACACATTCTATCCAAGCATACATCGCCCACTATTACCCAGCCTAGATCAAGTCTTTGTGCATAAGGGGCATCCTCAGGTCCATCACACTGCTCACGTACCTTATGTACTCTAAGAATGTCTCTTCCTAGCAAGACTAAGATTTCAGCATTCATGTCCATTGCGGGAATCTCATCAGCAAGGTGCCTTAAGTGAGGATGGTGATATGCAACCTCTGGAGTAGGAATCTCTTCTCTTTCGTCTGGTATCTGGTCACACTCGACTAATGTTGGTAGGAGTATGCCCTCTTTCCCTTCGATATGAGACACCATGAACCCATCGACCCTTCTGCCGAAAGTCTCTACGCGACCAGAACAGGTTCTGAGAGTATACGGTGTGGCATGACCCTCAATGCCAAAGATCTCAAAGAATTTAGGCTTAACCAGGGATCTGTTGCTCTGTTCATCTATTATGGCATACATCCTGGCAGCTTTTTCAGGTTGACCCTCTGGGTATACCTTAACAAGGCATATCTTGGCACAGCACTTGTGATCTAAACCTTCTCCACAGACTTCTGTGCATGAAGAAGAAACATTCTCCTGGGCTAGAGCGTGGCTTCGTTGCTCCCCGCCATGATTTGAGAGAGGGGTGGAGGTAGGTAGCTGCTGTGGGCTGTCTGTAAGTGGAGTAGGATGCATAGCTGTCACATGTCTTTCGCTGCTGCATTCTGTGCACTTGATGACAACTTTACAGTCCTTGGCAAAATGACTATAAGAAGCACAGCACCTGTAGCATACTCCAAGTTTCTGGAGAATCTCCCTGCGCTCTTGTAAAGTCTTTGCTCTCAGCTCTCGGCATTTCTTAAGAGGGTGAGGCTTCTTGTGAATAGGGCACTGACGATTAGGATCTTTATCTTTATCACCCGAATCACTCTGGTATGCATGAGAGGATACGGGTGGTGAGATGCCTGTCCTTTTAACAGATATTGCTCTATGAAAGTCTCTGTGTTTAGCTGCTGTGTTGTCATACCTTGGAGATGGTGATGAAGCAGGCAAGTTGGGTTCACTGAAGCTGAAGCTGGGATCATTTCTCATCCAGGCTTGTTCACTGATGAACCTGCAAAAATATGAGAATGGAGGAAAGGATACGTTATAGTCTCTTTTGTACCTTGAGCCCTGCTGCGCCCATCTCTCCTGCAGGCCGTATGGCAGTTTAGACACCACTGGATTGACACCATGAGCAGTGTCCAGGAAGCTTAGACCAGGTAGACGTGGGTCTGTCTTTGCCAACTCTAACTCCATGAGGAGGTCACTTAGATCTTGGAGCTTGCGATAGTCTTTGTTCCCTATTTTTGGGAAGTTTTGCAGTCTCTTGAATAGAGCGCTTTCTATGGCTTCTGAGCTACCATAGGCTTGCTCAAGTCTTGCCCATGTGGCAACAAGACCTGCATCTGGGTGGTCAACATGTACTGTCCTCAGTCTTTTAACGCGATTTGCAGATTCTGGCCCCAGCCACCTTATGAGCAAATCAAGTTCGTCCTTGCTAGTAAGGTTGAAATTAGCAATAGCAGCCTTGAAGGTTGATCTCCAGGCCCTGTAGCTCTCTGGACAGTCATCAAACCTTGAGAGGCTGGTGATAATGAGCTCACGGCGCGCCATATAGCTGGCTAAGTCATTCAAGTCTGATCTCTCACTCTTTGGTGCCAAAGTAATCTGTGGAACCCCTTGGGTGTGAAAGTTCTCTGGTGAAGAAGGGTGAGGTTTACCAGGATGAAATGATGTTGCATGAGCGCTTAACTTTGGTGTAGTCTTTAAGGCTTCTGCTGGCTGTGGCTGGAGCTGCGGCTTGTAGCTGGAAGTCACCTTGTTGATGGCAGGAGTTGATGTGGTTTGCTGCGTAGATGCTCTTGCGTTGTGGACTTGAGGAGACTCAGGCATTTGGAGCTGGGAGGTCCCTGAGTTGAGAGTCAGAACAGTGTTGTTAGTAGGAGGTACAGGAGATGACTCTGTATCTTTGTAAACATTATGCTTTAGCACATAATCACTGGTGCGATCAATTGGGTCTTCCAGTTCTGTTGGGATAAGACAGTCTGAATTAGTACTTTGACCCATTGCTTGTTCAAGGACTTTCAGCCTTGCTAGCGCACTTGCTTCCTCTTTCTCTATTTGCAGAATCTTTATTTGGGATTCCATTTCTGCTTGGCGAGTTTTGCTCTGGGCTTCCATCTCTGCTTGGCGAGTTTTGCTCTGGGCTTCAAGAGCTTTGCTTTGGGCTTCCATCTCTGCTTCAAGAGCTTTGCTTTGGGCCTTCATCTCTGCTTCTTTCTTAGCAAGGGAGCTTTGCGCTTTTTTGGATTCAGCATCAGCACGGGCCTCTATTAGCTTGTCGCTTAATGTTGAACTTCTGGAGCGAGAGGATCTAGAAGAACGTGCAGTGTGCTTGGTTGATGTTGATCTGTGAGATCTGGTCTCTTGCAGTTGAGCAATGCGGAGTTCTGCCTTACACTGAGCATTTTGCACTAAGAGATCCCTTTGTTGGTTCAATGCATCAGTCTTGGTCAGTTCTGCTGAAGAGTCCTCTATATTACAGTCTTGCAAGAAAGCAGTGTATTTTGCAGACAGCCGTTGGTAATGTTCATACGCAGCAGATAGGCGAACTATAGAATCTCCTAGTTCAGCCGGTTGATCATTAAAGTGTGGCAAAACTGACATGCAGTGTGAAGTTCTGTCCCAGAAGTCCGATAGCTTGCTGGAGAACTTATCTCTAGTGTATTCATAGTTTTCTCTGAGTTTCTGTATTGGTTTTATTGTACGCTTGGGTCTTACACTCTGTTCAGCAATATCTGCAGAGTCTGCTCCCTGTACGTCTGCGGGTTCAGAGGTATGATGAATCTGCGTTGGTTCAGCCGTAAAAGAGTGTTCAGAGCCTTGTCTAGACATTTCTCACGGTTTTGTAAAAAATGGTACTGTCTCTTTAAGAAGACGAACAGCAGCTTAGACAGGTGGGGTAACACAGTTCAATTAGAAAAACAGCTTTCAACATTCACATGAAGCGCAGTAAGCTTGTGCGACCATGTGCTTACACAAGATGGCGGCTGGCACTGAGCTTGATTGCAGATTAGGCACACACATATACCCAGCATGCTGTAAGAATTCTATGCATCTTTTGACTATTCTGACTCTGATTGTTGTGATAGCGATATATCCCTTGCTGAGACCTCTATGCCTGGCCTGTATAAGCAGATATACTCACTGCGGACAATCCTTGTCAGACAGCTGAACTCGTCAATACCGATTCATTCAAAAGAGGTGTTTATTCCTTAACTTCAGGGGTTACAGCAGATAACATGAACAGCAGATGAATGGTGATAGTATTGTGCGGTCAAAAGATGATGCCTTTCCTACCTACTGAGCAGAGTACATGAGTGTCCTTCTACATGTGGCTTGCTGGCTGAAGAGATGACACAGGAAGTACTCCACACAGGAAGCAGGGAGGGGCATACATACAGTGAAAATATGTGGTAACTCAAAGAATCACATAAAACATGTGCATTGCAACAAAGGCCACTAGATGGCAGCATAGGATAACACAGATTTAGCTATGAGAAGATAGTAGGCAAACCACACTATATAAACTCTAATCTATATAACAATGCTAATATTAACTGAGGCTATGCATCTCATATTCTATGCCCCTATTGGGGCAGCACACAGGTGATCTGCATTCTGTGCCACCTGGACTGCTGTCTGGGTGGACATGTGTTGTACTGCCCCGGGCTGCTAGGCCAGAGTGTGGGCCTATGCCGGGGACGTTTGACTGCTAGGCTGTGTGAGGGCCTAACCAGAAGCAAGAGAGCAATGTAGGGTTAGAATTGTGGCTTCCAGTCCAACCAGAAGTGATGGTTCTGCCGGCTGGAGAACCTGTCGTGGTCGGAGCTAGAGGGGAAGCCGTCGCCACTACAAGACCATCCACCTTATTACCAGTGACTACAGTGAGTAGCTGAAGCAAGTACCGGAGCAGTATTCTCACCATGGGACGGTGAGGAATCGGGATACTTTAGCAGAAGTCAAGCCAGGGACCCAACCAGCGGTGGTGACGCTTGTAGAGCAGCCTTGTGTGTCAAGCCAGGGACCGAGCAGGCCAGTGGGGTGAAGCTTGAGAAGTATCTGGAGTGCCAAGCCAGGGACCCAGCAGAGAGGCGGGGGTGACGCTTGAGGAAGATACTAAAGTAAAGATTGGAAGAGCTCAAGGGATTCAGTGGCAGTGAATCATCAAGTCTAGTGAGAGAGACCGGGAGCTCAGTGGGTTGATTACCTACAAGAAGTGATTGTAGAGAAAGTAATGGAGTTCATTACAATTCGTGTTAGGGAACTGTTCTAAGACCACAGGAGACAGCATTCCTACACATGCCAATAGGGTGTCTTGCTGGATGCCTTTCCCTGCATGGCTGTCTACCTGTAGAGGTCTCTGTTACCCGTATATTGTATTTAAGATTTAATATCTCAAAGATATGATGTGGGTTAAATGAGAATTCTTTGACCAAGAGTGAAAGCTTTAACACAATAACATTTATTGGTGCATTGTTCAAACTATCTAATACACGACCATCTATCTATAGTCCACACCACGGGAGGAAATATTAGGTTAATATAAAAGAACCTTTTATGCAGACCTTTCCCATATTTACCCTTTGGTTCCATTCGGATGGCTGCTTTCCCATAAAGTGAAAGATTTCCCTCCCCATTAGTCCGTGTATATCATTATAGGCTGATGACTCATTGGTTGGCATAGCGTGGCTCTTGATTGGAGGGCTTCCCGATTACTGGTTATGGACTGGCTAGATCTCCAATTCCTATACTTTGCATAAGTCAGCCCCCTTCAATGCAAATCCTTGTGACTATTCTGGGCAGGAGATTTTATTGAACTTTCGCAGGAAGTTAGGTATTGATTACGGGTTGGCCTCCCTTCATTGCATATCCCCGCATGGGATCCTTTGAAGTGAGTATGTGTAAAACAATGAGGTTTGGATCTCCATTGTTTGTGTACACAAGCCTAAGCACCGTCTTGTCTGCTTAACCTAGCCTTCTTGGTGGCTCTGTTACCTAGATACAAAGCTAATTAATATATATTCATAATTACAATATGTTACAGCTATTAATGGAGATTTCACATAAACTCATAAGGCTAAATCTCAGAGTCTGCCAATTGACATTGTAACTACCTGAGGGTGTCCTGGCCCTAAACCCCTCTCCCAAAGTTCTGTTCAAGAGAAATAATGGACATGGACATGGACATCGGGTTCGCCGAACCCGCCATAGGAGACAGCGCTCCTACACATGCAGATGTGGAGTCTTGATCGATACCTTAACCTACATGGCTGTCTACCTATAGAAGTCTCAGAGTCTGCCAATTGACATTGCAAATTCCTAAGGGTGTCCTGGCCCTAAACCCTCTCTCCCACAGTTCTGTTCAAGAATAACATCTCTTTGCATTCAAGAAGTGTCTGGCGCCCATGAATCTACCTTGCTTTACACCCACTATGCCTTACAACCAACTCTACACAGAAGGATGTCAGCAGCTTTTGGCTCTGGAGGTTCTCATTAGACTGAAGGAGGCCTGGGACCTTGCTACAGATAGAAGACACAACAAAGAAAAAATATTTGGGATGATCTACACAAACAGCAAACTAGGATGGCTCAATTTACATTGTATGTCAACTAGAGTCGCTCTCATGTGATCCCCCATCTATTCTTCATTTCCTTTTCACACTCTTGTCCTTCCTGTCCCCGTACACGGCTGACCACAGTCTGCAGACACAGAGGAGCTCTCAGGTCTCATTACCTCTTCCCCTCCTGCTGGAGACCACAGAACATCATATGAGAGCAGAGACACCATGGAGGAGGACGCCGAGTCTGCCTGGAGGAGCATTCAGCGAGCAGGTAACCTGGGGACAGGGCCGGCCTTTGGGGTGTGCGAGCTGTGCGGCCGCACAGGGCGCCATGGGCAACAGGGGCGCCGTGCGGACATCCAGAGGCATACTAAGGGGGAGGCGAGCCGCCCCCAGGTACCACACACTATGGGGGGGTGTCAGACCAACACCCCCCTCAACGATTGTATTACACCCGCGGTGGCAGCGCCGGGAGAGGTGAGCTAGCTACAGTGGCGAGGGGTAGGGGGTGTGCGGGGGGGGGGTGCAGGTTGACACCGCTGCACCTACCATCCCCTCCTCTTACGGCCACGGGCTGCCTGTCTGTGCGATGTGACACAGCCACAGCCGAGTGAAGCCGCCTCCCCTCCTCTCTGTTTATGTGTAAACAGGGGGAGGGGACCTGCTGTGCATGTGCCGCCACGCTGATCTGAGGTACTGAAGGGGGGCTGCACTGAACGGGGGGGCTACACTGAACGAGGGGGCTGCACTAAACAAGGGGGGCTACACTGAAGGGGGGGGCTGCACTAAGCGAGGGGGGCTGCACTGAACGGGGAGAGGCGACACTGAATGGGGGGCTACTCTGAAGAGGGGTCTACACTGAAGGGGGGGTCTGCACTGAACCGGGGTCTGCATTAAACGGGTGGATACACTGAAGGGGGGTCTGTGTAACATGCAGGGGGTCCAGAGGTGCAGGGTGCTGTGTAATGTAAAGGGGTCCAGAGGCGCAGGGTGCTGTGTAATGTAAAGGGGCCCAGAGGTGCAGGGTGCTGTGTAATGTAAAGGGGTCCAGAGGCGCAGGGTGCTGTGTAATGTAAAGGGGCCCAGAGGTGCAGGGTGCTGTGTAATGTAAAGGGGCCCAGAGGTGCAGGGTGCTGTGTAATGTAAAGGGGCCCAGAGATGCAGGGTGCTCTGTAATGTAAAGGGGTCCAGAGATGCAGGGTGCTGTGTATGTTTAGATGACCAGGGGGCGAGGGGTGAAGATGGGGGGCGCCACAGGATTAGCTCGCACAGGGCGCTTGAACACCTAAGGCCGGCCCTGCCTGGGGAGGGATGGGGGGGGAACAAAGTGAGGATATTTATTAAAGCCATTGGGCTCAATTTCCCATCTACATGATGCATCACGCCCAATCGGAAGTGATGTTCTGTCTCTAATAAGTGGTCGGTGAGATACATGGTACGGTGGCGTTTAGATTATCAGAACTCGTGGCTGGAAACAGCATTTTATTGAATGTGATGCTATATTGAACGAAATGTGCGAGTAATGCGAAGTGCGTTTGGATTGTAATAACATGTTCAAACGTATATGCATCTGAGCAATCCTTAAAGCGGAGCTCCAGGCTTTTTATGTTTATTAAGACCCCTTTCACACTGGTGCGTTTTTCAGGCGCTTTGGCGTTAAAAAAAAGTGTCTGTAAAGCACCTGAAAGAAGCCTCATCTGCAATCCCAATGTGAAAGCCGGGTGCTATAAGAGCCCTTTCACGCTGCCAGCGCCTGAAAAACGCTGGTAAAGCGCTGCTAAAACTAGCAGTGCTTTACAAGCATTTTTTTAGCGCTAGCAGGGCACTTTTAACCACTTTAATACTGGACCATCGTCATTTGACGTCCACAGAGGGGATCTCCCATCCTGGGTGGACGTCATATGACGTCCTGGGCTTTGTGGGGGGATATCTGAGTGATGCCTGCAGCTAGAGGCATCATTCAGAGATCATTTTTTTAGTGCCGGCGATTCTGTGCATCATAAGAACGATCATAGTGGCGGTTCCACAGCTTGATCGTTCTTATAGGTGGCGGGAGGGGACGTCTCCCCTCCCGCCGCCATCCGGTGCTTCTCCGGGCTCTCCCGTGCCATCGGGGGCCCGGAGAAAGAATCGTCCGGCGCTGGCAGGAAGCATAGAGATGACCAGATAGTCACCAGTCATCTCTATGACCGTCGGAGGCCCGGGCGCGATGTGATGACGTCACGCCCGGGTACCCGTAAGTAAACAAAGCCGCGATTGCGGCTCGTAAGCAACAGTAATAATGAGATTGTGAAATTTTTTTCACCGATCTCATGCTTTCCAGCCCGGAGGAGAGATGTGGGGGGAGGGGAAGGTCTTATTGACCCTGCATCTCTCCATAAAGAGGACCTGTCACACACATTCCTATTACAAGGGATGTTTACATGACTATGGTATAAATACATTAACCCCTTATCTGCTAAGACCCACATTTTTTACTCAACCTTTACCTTAATAAATAACTGACACCACTACTGTAATCTTTGGAGTAAAAACTGGCCGTAGCAGCCTCCATTTATTTTAAATAACCTTTTAAATATTAAATAACATTAAATAACATTTTCACACATAACCTTTAATAGACCTGAGATACAATATTTTTAACCCTGCTGGTGCTGGACTTTGCAGGCACATTAACACACTTGTAACCATTCTAAAACGTTTTATGAGCACTGCAGTACCTAACTCTGGTCTTAGGCCTCAAGCCGAAACTGACTCAAAGACGACCAACTGACCGCAGTGCCCCCATTAACCACTTGTCAGCTACACCTTGGTAGGCTGGACTAACAGCCCCTTCAGAACCCATACCACCTCTGGGTAATGGCATCCACTTCAGGGTAATTTCTTCTCCTGCAAAGTCCAAAACACCCGCCACCAGCAACCAAAGGTAACTCCTTACCTTTGGGGGCACCTCCACACCCTCAATGCTCGCTGTATCCCGTCCTGTAGGCCCAACACCCACATATCAATCCCCACGTCGGTCAAATGAACTCCATCTCTCAGCTGATACCTCCACGTATCCACCTACAACTCAGGGTGACTAACCACCAACCCGCCGTTCCGAATCACAAATTTAGCCACGTCCCGATTAATCTTTCTCCTGGCCCTGTTCACGCCTTCCCATGATCTAGCCATCCGCCATGAAGACCTTCCCACAATATCAGACCATATCACTACCGTTTCCGGGTAGGACATGCGAATCCTCAAGAAATCAAACTTGATGTCTTGTGCGACATCCAACATAGAACGCACACCCAAGTCGTTGCCCCCCGCATGGATCAACAAAACGTCCGGTGGTCGATCCAACCGTGCAAACTTGTGCACTTCCGGCACCACCCTGCTCCACAACATCCCCAGGAATCCCAACCACCGCACCATCGCTTCCTGTCTTGGGACCCCCAGTTGGCGACCGTTCGGCCGCATATCCGCTCTCGCAGCCCCCCTACGCACGAAGGAGTGGCCCATTATCCATACCAGTCCCTGTCCCGCACCTGAAAGACAGCAAGTAATAAATCCATCACCACAAGCCCATCGGGAGACGCTCCCATCCCCGACTACCAACATGTTCCCTTTACCAAAAAACCCCGATCCACTCCCCATCCCCCTTGGAGGTGGCCTAACCTTAACTTTCCCTGGACCTCTATTTTGTTGCACCACCGCTCACCCCTAATTCTACCATGAGCTGAGGTCTGACATATAACCGAAACCTCCTCGACTCCCATCTCCCAATCCTTTTCACCAATTCATCGTCCAAGCCACAACGTACTGCTTCTGTCGCGGCCCCAATCCGAAAGGAATGCGCCGAGAACTCCTGAGCCGCCAGGCCCAATGCCCCCAGACACCGTCTGAACACTGTCACGAACTGATACCGCGACAACGCTGTCCCATCCTCGTGCACCAAGAATGATCCACTTAACACTGGCCGTACATCCAAAAATTCCCGCACTACCCTAACCGGGCATAATTCCGACCCTTCAATAGGGAAGACTCGCACCACTTTACCCTTCCCTTTCTGGTCCGTCTTGGACCGGCGTAGCAACAATGCCACCCCGTCTTGCTTCCACACCACATCCTCAGCTAACATGCCACCCTGCACCGTCTTCAAGGGGCTAACCAACTCCCCCACTCCAAAAGCTCCAAAGAATGCCAACGCGAACGCCGTGCGAAACAATAACACTTCAAACCGGGACGAACACAATGTCCCCAATTTTCCCATAATACCCCTCAATATTTCAAACGACACAGGGCGCCGGGAATCCGCCTGACGCCCCTGCTTCCTGTAACCCTTGAGAGCCTGCCGGACACAAAATTCCTTAGTAAAGTCCGGGCGCCCTTGCCACTTAAACAGAAAAGCCAAACCAGCCAACTTTTTGTCCAACATGGACGGAGAGACCCCGGCCTCCATGTTCCTGACCAAGAAATACAACACCAATCCCTTGACCTCGGGACCGGCCGGGTCCACCTCGGACTCCCCAACCAAAGCCTGCCATTCCGCCCACACCTTCTCATACGCCCTCCAGGTGTTCACACTTACCGACCTTCTGATCCAATCGGAGACGATTCCAACGGAATCCTCCAAAGCCACTCCGGACAGGGGACACCTTGCTCCTCTGCCTCCGGCGCCAGCTCCCGGAACCTGTCCCACTGAAAGCGAGACAGAGCGTCAGCCACTACATTCTCCACCCCCGGTAAATGCACCGCATATACAAATATGTTCAACTGCAAACAGCGCAGCACCAGGTGCCGTAGCAGCCGAATAACTGGAGGAGAAGACGCCGTAACTCTGTTGATCACCTGGACCACCCCCATATTGTCACCATGGAACTGCACCTTCCGATCCCGGAAGGCCGCCCCCCACAGTTCTACTGCCAGCACCACCGGAAACAATTCCAACAGCACCAAGTTCTTTGTGAACCCCGCCTCCAACCAGGCCTGTGGCCAAGAGCCCGCACTCCATTGCCCTTGAAAATATGCCCCAAAACCTGCGCCACCGGCCGCATCTGTAAACAACTCCATGTCAAAGTTGCTAACCGGGCCGGACATCCACAAGGCCCTGCCGTTGAAGGAGTCCAAAAAGGAGTGCCATACCAACAAATCCTCCCTATGTTCCTTCCCCAGTCGCACATAGTGCCTGGGCGACCTGACACCCGCTGTGGCCGCCGAAAGGCGCCTGCAAAAAACCCTCCCCATGGGGAGAATGCGGCAAGCAAAATTTAGCTTCCCCAGGAGCGACTGAAGCGCTCGCAGTTGCACCTTTCGCAAGCCCACCATCTCCTGAATCTCGGCCTTGAGGCCCACCAACTTGTCCAGCGGTAACCTACATTCCATCCTTTCCGAGTCAATCACGATGCCCAAGAATTGGATGACCGATCTCGGTCCTTCCGTTTTCTCGGGTGCCAGCGGCACCCCAAATCGCTCCACCACGTGCTCCAACGTG
This sequence comes from Rana temporaria, assembly GCF_905171775.1. NCBI lineage: Eukaryota > Metazoa > Chordata > Amphibia > Anura > Ranidae > Rana > Rana temporaria. Next base: position 686,033,440 of record NC_053489.1, on the reverse strand, counting down.
GCCAACAACACTGCGCAAATCCGCGACCCCGCCGGCCCAACACAGAGAAAGTCGTCCAGGTAGTGGATCACGGAGCTTACGCCGGACACATCCCAAACCACCCACTCCAGGAACGAACTAAACCGTTCAAACAGTGCGCAGGAAATGGAACAGCCCATCGGCAGACACTTGTCTACGTAGAACTCCCCACCCCAATGGCAGCCCAAGAGCCTGAAACTATCTGGGTGGACCGGCAGGAGCCGAAACGCCGCCTCAATGTCCGACTTGGCCATCAAGGCCCCCCGGCCATACCGCCTGACCCAGCCCACCGCAGCATCAAAAGAGGTGTAACTCACCGTACACTCCTCCATGCTGATGGCGTCGTTCACAGACCCCCCCTTTGGAAACGACAAATGATGAATAAGCCGAAATTTGTTCGGCTCCTTCTTCGGCACCACCCCCAACGGGGAAACCACCAAGTCGTCCAAGGGAGGCGAGACAAATGGGCCCCCCATACGGCCCAACGCCACTTCCTTCCGCAGTTTCTCTGAAACCACATCCGGGTGTTGTAACGCGGAACGCAAATTCTTAGCCACCGGGGGGACCACGGCCAAAGAGCACGGAATGTTAAAACCCACCGAGAATCCCCTTTCCAACGACAGGGCGGCCGCCCTGTTGGGATATCTACCGAGAAACGGTCGCATCCTTTCCACCATCACCGGAGTCCTCCCTCTTACTTGAAGAATCTCCGGGACGTCCCTTGCCTTGCTTAAAACACCGGGAAGAGGGGTGATTGCCACCACAGCCGGAGCACTCGTGCTTGAACCGGCAAGACCCTCCGAACCTGCAGTTTCCCTCGTTAAACTGCCAGCGACTGTCCTGGGGAAGAGGTTCCACCGGCCCCCCCCCCTGAAAAAACGGCGTGGACGTCCGTGGGGCCGACATAAGCCGCATCCAAAGGCCAATGTCCTTAGTGTCCCACCTAATATCCGGCCTGATAGCCCGGCGTTGCCGGAACTGCTCATCATACCAGAGCCACCCCGTGCCCCCGTAACACCGGTAGGCCTCGCTGATCGCCTCTTGGTAACTGAAAAGTGCCGAACAATGTTCGGGGTTTTTCTCACCGATCACGCTCGCCATGATCGAGTAGGCCTGCGACCAATTCGCAAAAGTCCTAGGTGTAAGCCTATACCTCCTCTTCTCCTCATCCTCTTTCTTGGACTCTTCCGGCTTAACCCTATCCAGGTTAAACTTTTCCAGCGGAAGCAACGCGAATATCTCTACATATTCACTCTTCCAAATCTTTTCCCGCACCTCCGGCTTCAAATGCGAACCCAGCGGTGCCTCCCAACACGTGTAAACCTCCCCTTTAGCCGCGTCCGCCAACCGGACCAACTCTCTCTTCTTCGCGGAATCGACCCCCGCATCCCCCTTTTCCGTAGGAGGCACCACGGCACCTGCCGCCACTGCCCCTATCTCTTGTCCCTTGTCCACGGGCACCACAGCCCCCGGCACGGCGACCGCTACTGCAGGCGCCGTAACCCCGGATCCACCCGCCGTTCCCCTTGCCGCCGCTGGGCTGACAGCGGGGCTGACCCCACCCTTCAGCTGGCTAACCAACGTTTCCAGACCCGCCAGGAACCGGTGCAAACCCGCATCCTCTCTCGACTGTTCCCCCAGCGCACCAGAATCACCACTACTCACCCCTGCGGGCACCCCCACTCGACTACGGGGACCCCCCCCGTCCCCCCGCTAACACCCCCACATTTTGTAAAGTAGAAGGAAAAGCCAAAAACGACTCACCGGGCTGTCTGGAAGCAATCCCACCAGCCGTCCGGCTAGGCTCCCGCGCTGCGACCTCCGTCCTGGGCACGACTTCCTCCTCCGACAGCTCCCCTTCCGATCGATCTCCATGCCGACCCTCCTCACCAGATGAAAGCCCACCAGGCGACTCGGGCCTGGGAGCCGCGGGCCCAGAGCTGGACTCACTCTCGCTGCGCGCCCTGAACCCGTGCACCGACTTCCGCGTAGCTTTTCGTGGCACCTCGGACACTCTGCCGTCTTCCCCTCCCCCTCGCTCCCTCACCACGGGGCTGGATTGGAGGTGGCTAGCCGCGGATGCTGAAGAGCTAGCCACCGCAGGGACAGATGTGTTTTGCCGAGGCTCTCGGCCCTCCGGTGCAAAACCGGGGTTGGAGCCCGCATCCCTCCGATCATCTCGCCGAGCGGACCTGGCCGCCGCATTGGAGCCCCCTGGCCGCCCCCTCCCTGTTCCCCGCTGCCGATCGGTGGCCTTCTCCTGGCGCCCCCCCGCCGCCGACGCTGTCCGTTTTGCGGGTGGGCCCGAGGGGGCCCGGATGGGGCTACCCCCTCTCCTGTGGGATCGGGTGGACGGTCCCGGGGAATAACGTGCCGGAGGCCGGGACACCCTGGATCGCGGGGTGTCCCCCTCCCCCCCCCCCCGGATGGGTGACTCGCTGGCTATGTCCTGGGTGGCAGTATGCGCCCCCCCGCTCGCGGGGTGCCCCCCCCACCCCCCCGAACGGGTGAATCATGTTCCTTGTCCCAGGGCGGGAGGAGCGGCCCCAGCATAGACTGCAGCCACCCCTCACCGCGGCGATCCGCCTCCTGCCTGAGCTGGGCGAGCATAGCCTCGACCCCAGCCATGGTGCAGGCCGATGGATGTGGCAAAATTTAGTCCCCGGCTGCGGCCTAGCGGCACTTTTTTTTTTTTTTTTTGATTTCTGGCAGAGCCTGGCTTCCCCCAGCAGCGCTGGTCTAAAACGCTGCAAAAACGGCAGGAAATGTCCCCAGTAGCAGCCTACCTCACCCCTTCCTAAGTCTGGCAGAGCAGCAAGTCCCCAGCAGAAAATTCTCCCCTCGTGTGTTACCCAGGAAGCGTGGGAGGGGAAATATATAACCTCCCTCCCACTGCTCTCCTTCCTTACTGAGCCCTCCCCCCGGCCAGAGCAGGGCTTTTCTTTAACCCTGTCATGGCCGGCCCTCCGCCTATGTCCTGCTGCTCTTTGCTCCGGGCCTCTCTTTCCTTGTAATAGGAATAAAAGTAATAAAAAAATAAAAATAAAAAAAAAAGTGTAACAAAATAAATAAATAAGTAAAAAAAATATAATAATAATAAAAAAAAAATAATTAAAACGCCCCTGTCCCCGGTAGCTCGCGCGCAGAAGCGAACGCACACGTAAGTCCCGCTGACATATGTAAACGTCGTTCAAACCACACATGTGAGGTATCGTCGCGTGTGTTAGAGCGTGTGCAACAATTCTAGCACTAGACCTCCTCTGTAACTCAAAACTGGTAACCTGTAAAAAATTTCAAAGTGTTGTCGCCTATGGAGATTTTTAAGTACCGAAGTTTGGCGCCATTCCATGAGTATGCGCAATTTTAAAGTGTGACATGTTAGGTATTTATTTACTCGGTGTAAGATCATGTTTCACATTATACAAAAAAATTGGGCTAACTTTACTGTTTTGTTATTTTTTTAATTCATGAAACAGTTTTTTTCCCAAAAAAAAGGCGTTTGAAAAATTATTGTGCAAATACTGTGCGAGATAAAACGTTGCAATGACCGTCGTTTTATTCCCTAGGGTGTCTGCTAAAAAAACATATATAATGTTTGGGGGTTCTGCGTAATTTTCTAGCAAAAGAATGATGATTTGTACATGTAGGAGAGAAGTGCCAGAATAGGCCCGGTATTGAGGTGGGTATAAAAGCCCGGTATTGAAGGGGTTAACCCCCCTAGTGGCCAAATAAAGGGTTAAAAGCGCCCACAAAGTGCAGCTGCCAAGGCATTTTGCAGGCGCTTCCCATTGATTTCAATGGGAAGGGGTGCTTTAGGAGCGGTGTGTTCAATGCTCCTAAAGCACTGTAAAGAAGCTGCTTGCAGGAATTTTTGTGACGCCCTGCCAGCGCAGCGCCTCAGTGTGAAAGCACTCGGGGTTTCAGATTGGCATTTCAGATGCAGCTTCTTTCAGGTGCTTTACAGGCGCTATTTTTAGCGCTAAAGCGCCTGAAAAACGCCCCAGTGTGAAAGAGGTCTAAAAGTCAACAGCTACAAAAAGTGTAATTGCTGACTAATAAACAGACACTTACCTGTTCCACGGTCCAGCGATGTGGCCGCCTTGAAACGTCGCTCCTCTCCCCCTCCTCATGCCGGCGCCCCCATTGCCGCTCTGGGCACCCGGCCATGACAGCTTTCGGCTTCACGGCCGGGCACGCACTGCACATGCGCGAGTCGCACTGCGCTCCCGGAGTGGACAGGCGATCTCCTGGGACCTGTCACGTGTCCCAGGAGATCGCCCGGAGGGAGGGGCCACCTAGGTGGAGAGGAGGAGTCGCCTAGGTGGAGAGGAGGAGTCGCCTAGGTGGAGAGGAGGAGTCGCCTAGGCGGCCCCTGGGCAGAAGGAGGAAGTGGCAAAGGAAGACCCACTCCTAACGAAGCCCCCACTCCCCCCCCCAATAAAAATGACATGCCAAATGTGGCATGTAAGGGGGCGAGGAGCGCTTAAAGCAGAAGTTCCACTTTTGGGTGTTACTCCGCTTTATTTTCCCCTTATACCTTCTACTGTTTGGAAGTGAATATTTGCTTTGGAGGCAGCCGTGGATGGATTAACTACTTCAGCCCCAGAAGCATTTACCCCTTTAATGACCAGGCCATTTTTTGCGATACGGCACTGCGTTACTTTAACTGACAATTGGACGGTCAAGCGTTTGCTACGGGCGTTTTGTCAGAAGATTAAAAAAATCTACCAACATAGCAACAAGTGATGAAAAGATGATAGTTTTTCCTATTGGCTAAAAAAAAAACGTCTAAGTACAAAAACGTCGGACAACGCTGTATGCAAACGCGCATATTAGCATGAATACGCGCGAAAAAAACGCCGAAAAAAAACGCCGGAAAACGCCGCTATTGCCTACGCCTAGGTGTGAATGCAGCCTTAAGGACCCCTTCACGCCGATATACGTCGGCAGAATGGCACGGCTGGGCACATCAACGTACCTGTACGTTGCCCTTTAAGCCCAGCCGTGGGGTCGCGGGCGTGTGCACGCAACCCGGTCCGAAGCTCCATGACCCACGGACCCGATCGCCGCTGTAGTCCCGCGATTGGTCCCCGTAGCTGAAGAACGGGGAGAGCTGTGTGTAAACACACCTTCACTGTGGCGCCGTCATCGATCGTGTGATCCCTTTTATAGGGAAACACAATCGATGATGTCACACCTACAGTCACCCCCCCTACAGTTAGAAACACAAATGAGGTCACACTTAACCCCTTCAGCGCCCCCTTGTGGTAAACTCCCAAACTGCAATTGTCATTTTCACAGTAATCAGTGCATTTTTAATGCATTTTTTGCTGTGAAAATGACAATGGTCCCAAAAATGTGTCAAAATTGTCCGAAGTGTCCGCCATAATGTCGCAGTTATGAAAAAAATCGCTGATCGCCGCCATTAGTAGTAAAAAAAAAAATGCAATGAAACTATCCCCTATTTTGGAAACGCTATAAATTTTGTGCAAACCAATCGATAAACGCTTATTGTGATTTTTTTTACCAAAAATAGGTAGAAGAATACGTATCGGCCTAAACTGAGGAAAAAAAATTATATATTTTTTGGGGGATATTTATTATAGAAAAAAGTAAAAAATATTGCATTTTTTTCAAAATTGTCGCTCTATTTTTGTTTATAGCGCAAAAAATAAAAACCGCAGAGGTGATCAAATACCACCAAAAGAAAGCTCTATTTGTGGGAACAAAAGGACGGCAATTTTGTTTGGGAGCCACGTCGCACGACCGTGCAATTGTCAGTTAAAGCGACGCAGTGCCGAACCGCAAAAAACTGGCCGGGTCCTTTAGCTGCCTAAAGGTCCGGGTCTTAAGTGGTTAAACAAAAAAAAATAACGACAATTTTGAAAAAAAACAAAAACGATATTTTTTACTTTCTGCTATAAAACACCCAATTAAAAAAAATCTAATTTCTTCAACAATTTATGCCAATATGGGGGTCCTCCTTCTTTAGGCCAATATGTATTCTGCTGCATATTTTTGGTGAAAACAAATCCCAATAAATGTATATTGATCGGTTTACAAAACAATTATCACGTCTACAAACTATGGGATATTTTTATGGCATTTTTATCTATTTATGTTTTTACTAGTAATGGCGGCGATCAGCAATTTTTAGTGGGACTGCGACATTGCAGCGGACAAATCAGACACCTAACTGACACTTTTTGGGGACCAGTGACACCAATACAGTGATCAGTGCTAAAAAAAATGTCACAGTATGAATGACACGGAAGGGGTTAACATCAGGGGCGATCAAAGGGTTAACTGTGTTCCCTGCAAGGTTTTTTCTAACTGTGTGGGGGAGGGGACTGACAGGAAGAAAACAGAGATCCCTGTTCCTGATTACTAGGAACAGAAGATCTCTGTGTACTCTCCTGTCAGAACGGGGATCTGCCTTGTTTACATAGGCAGATGCCCATTCTGCCTCTTTGTGAAGCGATCGCGGGTGGCCGATGGACATCGCGTTTGATGTACTGGTTCCCCCCAGCTGTGTATCTGCGCGTGCGCACCCACAGTATCTAGTGCACGAAACAACGTACAGGTACGTTGTTTCGCACAACAGAGCTGCCCTTCTTTTTTGCTTTTAAGGCCCCTTTCACACTGGGGCGGGAGGTGCAGTGGTGGCATAGTGCCACTATTTTTAGCGGCACTATACCGTCGGAATTGCGGCGGTATTCGGCCGCTAGCAGTGCGACTTCAACCCCCACTAGCAACCGAAAAAGGGTAAATACCGCTGGAAATGCGCCTCTGCTTTCAATGGGAAGGAGCGGTGGAGGAGCGGTAAACACACCGCTCCTCTCACCGCTCCAAAGATGCGGCTAGCAAGACTTTTGGAGCCGTCCTGCTAGCGCACCACTCCAACACCTGAGAGACAGCAGCCACTGTTTCAGGTCAGTTTGCAGGCTCTATTTTTAGTGCAATAGCGCCTGCAAACCGCCCCAGTGTGAAAGGGGTCTTATATTAGCTTTTCAACACTGCTATTTACCAATATTATTACATGATTTGGGTAAAAAGTTGATAAAATAGTGGCAGTTGTGCCATTTAGATTTTAGACCCGCATAAGGCCAAGATATTGGCTCGGAATCAGAAAGGACTTACGACGACGTATCTCCAGATACGCCGGCGTAAGTCCAAATGTGCGCCGTCGTATCTATGCGCCTGATTCAGGAAATCAGATACGCCTGAATTTTGGCAAGATACGACCGACGTCGTATCTTGGGCGCATATTTACGCTGGCCGCTATGGGCGCTTCCATTGATTTACGCGTTGAATATGTAAATGAGCTAGATACGCCGATTCACAAACGTACTTGCGCCCGTCGCATTAAGCTACGCCGTTTACGTAAGGCGTACGTCCGGCGTAACTTTACCCCTCATAAAGCAGGGGTAAGTCATGTTAAGGTATGGACGTCGGAAACGTCGGAACAGCCGTCGTATTTTACGTTGTTTGCGTAAGTCGTACGTGAATGGGGCTGGGCGTAGGTTACGTTCACGTCGTATGAATGGAGCCGGCGTATCTTAGGGAGTAAATTCGATGTGATTCTGAGCATGCGCGCGCATGCGCCGTTCGTTCGGCCATGCATTTACATGGGGTCACGCTTCATTATAATACAACACGCCCACTGCCTTGCTACTTTGAATTAGGTGGGCTTACGCCGGCCCATTTTACGTTACGCCGGCGCAAGAAAGGGAGCAAGTGCTTTGTAAATACAGTACGAGCCTCTCCAAGTTACGTCGGCGTAGCGCATATGAGATGCGCTACGCCTATCTAAAGATGCGGCGATCTCTCTGAATCCCGGCCAATGTGAATAACTTTTAGTGTAATACTGGTAGGATTTGGGGTTTATTAGTCATAGATCATTTTATCCTGTTATTTTTGGTTTATAATGTAAATGTTTGGTGAATGTTCCTTTTTTTCCTTTTTCCTTTTTTTTCCTTTCACTTTTTAACCACTTCCCGCCCGGTCAATAGTATATTGATGTCCGGGAAGTGGTTGTGTTATCCTGACTGGACGTCTATTGACGTCCAGCAGGATAACATGCCGGCGCACGCGGCGATCGGTGATGTGGGGTTTTCAGTCTGACACACTGCAACACCGATCTCGGTAAAGAGCGGAGGCTCTTTACCATGTGATCAGCCGTGTCCAATCACGGCTGATCACGCTGTAAGCAGGAAGAGCCGTTGATCGGCTCTTCCTCACTCGCGTCTGACAGACGTGAGTGAGGAAGAGCCGATCAACGGCTCTTCCTGACAGATGCGAGTAGAGGAGTGTCGATCGGCGGCTCTCCTGACAGGGGGGGGGGGTTTGCGCTGATTGTTTATCAGCACAGCCCCCCCTCGGATGCCCACACTGGACCACCAGGGAAGCCGCCAGGACCACCACTGAAGGGGGCAACATGTGGATGGCCAGGTACATCCCCCATGGCCATTTACATGTAAAAAAAAAGCACAATAGATGCCAATCAGTGCCCTCAAATGGGCACTGAGTGGCAACATAGGCACTGTCAAAAATGAGTAAATAAGTGATGCCCATCAGTGCCGCCTCATCGGTGCCCATCAGTGCCGCCTCATCTGTGCCCATCAGTGCCACCTCATCGGTGCCCATTAGTGCCACCTCATCGGTGCCCGTAATTGAAGAAGGAAACGTACTTATTTACAAAAAAAATTAACAGAAAAAAATAAAATTGTTGTTGCGCAAAAAAACAAAACACAGAGGTGATCAAATACCACTAAAAGAAAGCTCTATTTGTGGGAACAAAATTATAAAAAATTGTTTGGGTACAGTGTAGCACGACCGCTCAATTGTCATTCAAATTGCGACAGTGCTGAAAGCTGAAAATTGGCTTGGGCAGGAAGGTGCGTAAGTGCCCGGTATGGAAGGGGTTAATAATAATAACATTTTTTTTACATGTAGCAAAGTCCCAGGTCTTGTTTACAGGGGTGTCCAAACTTTTTGAAAGAGGGTCAAATTTGATGAAGTGAACATGTGTGAGGGCCGACCATTTTGCCTGACATGCTTTGAACCATTAACCACTCGCCGACCTCCGCACGCACATTTACGTCGGCAAAATGGCAGGGGCAGGCAAATCGGCGTACCTGTACATCCCTTTATATTTGCCGCCTAGCGGGCATGCTGCAGGGGTGTGCCGCGGGTCTCATGAACTCGATGTTCACAGGCTGCCCGTGATCGTAATGTAAACGAGGCATTTCCCTGTTCTGCCTAGTGATATGGCTGGGATCTATTGCTCCCTGTCATCGGGAGCAGTGATCAGTGTCGTGTCAGTGGTAGCCCATCCCCCTCCCCCCACAGTTAGAATCTTCCCCATCTTTTTTTAAATGGGGCAGGGGCAGTTCTGGGCACCTAAAAACGTGTTGGTAAACATGCGCATGCCGGAAATTTTAATTTCCTTTTATTTCGGATGCATCCGTTCATTGAAGAATTTTATTTTGTCGTATTCGTTATGTTGACCAGATTCTTTTTTGGAGTTCTTTTCGTATCTCCGGCATTTGTTTTGTATATTCGTTGCAGTTTTTACGGAAGATTGTTCTATATTTGATATATTATCGAATCGGATGTATTTGAATAAGAAGGATTCTATATTTTCAGACACTAGTCCAACCCACCAGAGAAATGGCATGAGCTGATTGGACAATATCGACTGGTGTCATGTGCATCCGAATTAACAAATGGAACAAAATTCAGATCCATTCTGAATATAAATTATTGAACAAATTCCAAAATTGAATTAATTTCCTCAAGGGCTCAAACTCTTACTGCATCATGTGATGTCATCCAAATGAAACAAATGCATATGTTAATTTTGTTATAATTGTTTTTTTTTGTATTCGTTAACCTTTGTTACTATGTCCATCCAGAGGTTCGTATACAGTACAGTGGAACCTTGGATTACGGGCATAATCCGTTCCAGGAGAACGCTTGTAATCCAAAGTACTTGCATATCAAAGCGAGTTTCCCCATAGAAGTTAACCACTTAAGCCCCGGACCTTTAGGCAGCTAAATGCCCAGGCCAGGTTTTGCGATTCGGCACTGCGTCGCTTTAACTGACAATTGCGCGGTCGTGCGACATGGCTCCCAAACAAAATTGGCGTCCTTTTTTCCCCACAAATAGAGCTTTCTTTTGGTGGTATTTGATCACCTCTGCGGTTTTTATTTTTACGCTATAAACAAAAATAGAGCGACAATTTTGAAAAAAATGCAATATTTTTTACTTTTTGCTATAATAAATATCCCCCAAAAACATATATAAAAAAAAAAAATTCCTCAGTTTAGGCCGATACGTATTCTTCTACCTATTTTTGGTAAAAAAAATCGCAATAAGCGTTTATCGGTTGGTTTGCGCAAAATTTATAGCGTTTACAAAATAGGGGATAGTTTTATTGCATTTTTATTAATTATTATTTTTTTACTACTAATGGCGGCGATCAGCGATTTTTTTCGTGACTGCGACATTATGGTGGACACTTCGGACAATTTTGACACATTTTTGGGACCATTGTCATTTTCACAGCAAAAAATGCATTTAAATTGCATTGTTTATTGTGAAAATGACAGTTGCAGTTTGGGAGTTAACCACAGGGGGCGCTGTAGGAGTTAGGGTGCACCTAGTGTGTGTTTACAACTGTAGGGGGGTGTGGCTGTAGGTGTGACGTCATCGATCGAGTCTCCCTATAAAAGGGATGACTCGATCGATGCAGCCGCCACAGTGAAGCACGGGGAAGCTGTGTTTACATACGGCTCTCCCCGTTCTTCAGCTCCGGGGAGCATGTAGTGGGGGGGGGGGTCCCGATCGGACCCCCGACCCGCGGAAAGGCGGGGACGTACCTGTACGCCCATCTGCCTGTACGTGCCATTCTGTGGACGTACATATACATGCAGCGGTCGGGAAGTGGTTAATGGAAACGAAAATAATTTTTTTCCGCATTGACTTCAATGGCATGCAATACCGCATGCGGCCAGAGGCGGGGGGCGCTGGAGAGCCTCATAAACACTCGGGAAGGTCGGAGGACACCTCGGCTGAACTCGGAAAACCTTGGAAACTGAGTATTTCTGCAATTTTCCAAGCATTTCCGAATGGCGCCGTTCAGCTCTGGCACTCCCCCCACCTCAGGCCAAATGCGGTATTGCACACCGCTTTGGCTTAAATCCTGCTCGTATTGTGAGACAACACTCGCAATTCGAGTCAGGATTTTTTAAATACACAGCGTTCGTATTGCAAAATGCTTGTTAACCACTTTACTCGCAATCCGAGGTTCCACTTGTAACGGTCAGGGGTTAACACCGTTTACGATATTCCATTCCATCAACCCAAGACAGCTTATCCGACACTCCACAATCCAGCAGACACGATCCATTCCATTCCCCAGAAGGACGCGACACACAGCTCTGTTTCTGGTTCCAAACGAATGAATGCTTTAATGGTAACTCAGCCTTGTTATATACAGTTACAAGCATGCTACAGTAATCACAGGGACAATGAAACTCTCCACCCAAAACATCACACAATGGGTGCTTAACGAGTTCCCCCTCAATCCACATCCCAGACAGACATTCGGGCACCGAATCTAGAGGAGTTAATTACTACAGCTGACAAGTCACATTCCACATCTATTATCAATAGTATTTTCACACAAAACAGTGTCATTAGCATACACAATGAAATATCTTAGGAGCAGACCTAATTAGCACAATGGACAACAGAATGCAATCACAGCTTTCATCACTACAGCCAGGTGGTTCAATTAGCATCTCAACAGTCTACGTTACACAAGGGCAGCACAGTGGTGCAGTGAGTAGCACTTTCGCCTAGCAGCAAAAGGGTCGCTGGTTTGAATCCCGACCACGACACCATCTGCCTGGAGTTTGCATGTTCTCCCTGTGTCTGCGTGGGTTTCCTCCGGGTACTCCGGTTTCCTCCCACACTCCAAAGACATGCGGGTAGGTAAATTGGACCTCGTCCAAATTGGCCCAGTATATATGTATATATGTGTGTATGACTGTGTGTCCCTAGCGTGTCGCGATCCTACGGGGTAAAAATTACTGCAGCAGACACTGGCTGGAAATAGCGCCCAGAGGCGATTTAGTTCGCATGAGTAGCGCTATACAAGTCATCCATTCATTCACATTGACTGAGACACTCTATTGACCTGTTGGGGTCAGAATAAACAACCTGTAATATTCCAAGATATCCTGCAATACCTGAATTATCATTAATGTCCCATCTCATGTAATCCGAGATATCAGTTCTCATTCATCCTATGCCCAAAAGGGACTCCCGTTACACCACTGTACATCCGAATCTACAAAAATGTAATAATCAAATCGAATCTAAACTAAAACGAAATGCACATATCTACTTGATGACTGCATCTACTGATCCTTCATCCTTTTTTACTCTGTGTATTTCCAGAATCTGAGAGCGAGAGTGCAGACCCCGGATTCAGCATTCCAAATGTGGTTCCTACAGAAACCACTTACGAGCATGTGGTCCTGGAATCTCCTGTGTATGACAACATGGTCCCAGCATCATCCCGCAATAGTCCTAAAACATTCATCTCTCAGCACGAGGTCCTCACATCATCAAGAAGAAAGCATGGGGCCCATGGAGTATCCTGCCGTGGTTGTCTGGTCCCTGCACTGCTCATGGTATTACTGTTGGCGTGTGTCATTCTACAGTCAGCGCTGATATTTCTCAGAGTATCAGGTAAAAGATTCCTCAGGGGTGGGGCTGATTGTACTTACTAAATATACAGTATTCCCTGGAATTCATAAAGACTGGCGCAGACAGATTTTGTGAAGGTATCTCCAAGGGATTCTAAAAGTGATGCAGTGTGCACCAAGTTCATGTACCCGGCCAGAATGTACCTGAATTTGGCGCAATGCTTTTACAGGCGTTGGGCAATTATCTGAGAAGAACTGGTGGTCTAAGATAGCTTTTGGAAATAACTCAAGGTAACATCTTCAACTGAGACTTATCCAATTACAGAACCCAAGTTATTTTTTGTAAACTTTTTATCATTTCTGAGCCTCCATAAATTTAATTTCAAACTAATAACCTACCGTATTTGCCGGGGTATAAGACGACCTTTTGGATGCAAAAAAATGCATCCAAAGTCGGGGGTCGTCTTATACGCCGGATCTGTCTCCGTCAGGCTGCGGACATCCATGTTTCAGGCTGCGGGCATCCATGATTTAAAAGCCGCGCCTCCTCCTTAGACTGTTCCGTCATAGGCGGAACACTCATTTTCCCAGCAGAGCCTCTGTTCAGTGTTCCGCCTATCACGGATGCCTTCTCATCCTCGGACAAGAGGACGTCCGTGATATGCAGAACACTGAACAGAGGCCCCGCTGGGAAAATGAGTGTTCCGCCTATCACGGAACAGTCTGAGGAGGAGGCGCGGCTTTTGAATCATGGATGCCCGCAGCCTGAAACATGGATGTCCGCAGCAAAAAAATAAGGTAGGGAGATCGTCTTGGCCGGCACAATGGAGGCATGTGATGGACAGTGGAGGCATGGAATGGCACAGTGGGGTAATGGAATGGCACAGTGGGGGCATGGAATGGCACAGTGGAGGCATGGAATGGCACAGTGGAGGCATGGAATGGCACAGCACAGTGGGGCATGGAATGGCACGGCACAGTGGGGCATGGAATGGCACGGCACAGTGGGGCATGGAATGGCACGGCACAGTGGGGCATGGAATGGCACGGCACAGTGGGGCATGTAATGGAATGGCACAGTGGGGCATGTAATGGAATGGCACAGTGGGGCATGTAATGGAATGGCACAGTGAGATTTGAAAAATGCCTGTTTCTGTCAGCGGTTGTTCCTGTCAGCGGTTGTTCCTGTCAGCGGTTGTTCCTGTCAGCGGTTGTTCTGGCTACCCCTCAGCTTCCAGGCAGACCAGTAGGAAGGGGGTCGTCTTATACGGCGAGTATATCCCAAAACCAACATTTTTCCTGGAAAAATAGGGGGTCGTCTTATACGCCGGTAAATACGGTACATGTTCCCTACATATTCAAAATACTAGAAATACACAGTGGACACTCTACTGCTTCCCATTTTTTTTAGTTAGTTTACCTTTTACTTGATCGTGGTTCAGTGTTTTATGTGATGGAGAATAACAAGTCAGAAGTTTTAAAATTTTTAAACAATTAGGCTGTATTCACACCTGATAGGCGTCCAATCACAGCGCCTGTTGTTTCAGCCAATCAGGTAACAGTGCAATGCATGAATCCATCTATAGTGATAGAGAGGTGGTAGGATAGAGGGGGTGGCGCCCGTGCGCCCCTTATGGACGCACCACCACTGGCTGCAGGACTAAACCACTCTACAAATGTAGTATCCGGTGGGAGGCTCAATGGGTGTAGAAGTGGATGTTTACATCCTCCAGGTGGGCTGCATTCAGAGGAGGGGGCGTGATTTACATATGAATGTCCGCGAGTTGCTGACCTAATTTATATATAAAAAGCTGCGGGATTTACATATAAATAGCAGGCAATTTACATGTAAATAAATTCCGACCCTGGGAGGTAATTACAGAAAAAAGTCCCCTATGCGTCTCTGGCTCTAGCAGCTGAAGGCTGGTGGGATTGGGAGAAATATGCTTCAGCTGCTGTAGAGAGCTGCACAGGGCATCCTTCTGCCTCTACAACAATCCCCCTCCCTGACCGCCCCCCCCCGTGCGCAGGGCCCCCTACAGGAGGACCGGTGGTCCCCCCCTATCAGCAGCCTTGCACAGGATTATCCGTTACCGCCTTCTGATATCCACCGGGAACTTTCCAGTGAGGGAGATACAAGCTCAGACCACCATAGGACAGCTAGACACCTTTCCACCAACTTCCTCATGGTACTCTCCAGTGAGCTTCTCCAGACCCAAACAAACTCCAGGACTAAACTTCTAAAAATAGGCACCACCACCTGAAGCCTCAGCTGGGACCGCAATGTCTTAGCAATGGCACCTCCAGAAACCCTGCCACAGGGGAAGCCTCCAGTCAGACTTGACCCAGGAACTCTGCACCTCCTGCCTCAGTCCCAAGACTATGTATGGGCTCTTCCCCACCTTCTGGGCACACCTCCCAGGGATTGGCCGGAGTTCCATTAATATTCAGGCTGTTTACTCTATTCTTCCTCCAAGTATAATTCTAGAATCTTCTAGAATATAGGGGGAGCAATCAGAGCAGCAGCCCGTGAGACACAGAGCATACCTGAGTACAGAGGAGCCAACTAAATTTACCTAACAATCTACACTACGCTAGGAGGGCCCTACAGTCTCAATTAGCTCCAATTTCCTAAGATACAAACTGTCAATATCAATCTACCCTACTGGCTGATATTACTCTATGAAAGATTAGGAGTGATTTCCAGTGTACTGGTTCTGTCACATGATCTCCTGAAGAAAGATTCCCGAAACGCGTTGAGTCCACATGCAAACTGTAATCGGGATCTTTGCATGTAGTGAACCCCTATGTGGAGGGAAATTGTTATTGTTGTGTAATAGATTTTTTTTGGTACATAATAGGGTTGTATTCTTTGGGTTCCTCTTCTATATGTCCACACAAAGTCCACACCTACGTATTCTGTTCATAGTTGTACATTTGTTTTAAGTAACTCCAATGAGCTGTCTGTTGGTTTAAATCCTTCATCGAGACCCTCCCTGGTTTTCTTTTATGTGCTATGATGTGCTATGTCCCATGTGTGTATGTTGTCACTCTTTTTTTTGGAAAATTGTATATACCGTATATGCTCGAGTATAAGGCGAGGCACCTAATTTTACCACAAAAAATGGGAAAACGTATTGACTCCAGTATAAGCATAGGGTGTCCATCTGCATACCTCACTGTGCCTCACTTTGCCTCACTGTGTCCATGTGCATACCTCACTGTGTCCATGCCTCACTGTGCCCATGCCTCACTGTGCCCATGCCTCACTGTGCCCATGCCTCACTGTGTGAAAAATTGGTACTCCCCAGCCATAGGTCCCCCAGACAACAAACTTTGCACACTTGTAGAGGAGAAATGGGGCTATGTGTGTGCCAGGGGACCTACGACTGGCCAGTATCGGGTCCCAAAAATCACCGGAGAAATTACTGTTTAACATGGGAGTCTATGGAAGGGGTGCCGGCTTTGAAAAATCAATGCTCCCCGTCCGTATTTCCTCCGGACAACAAACTTTGCACACTTGTAGAGGAAGAGTGTGGCCAAGTTTGGGGTCCAGGGGACCTATGGCCGGCTGGTACCGGGTACCCAAAGTCCGGGAGATCAATCGCAAAAAGGTGACTCGAGTATAAGCCATGGGGGGGGGGCATTTTCAGCATAAAGAAATGTGCTGAAAAACTCGACTTATACTCGAGTATATACGGTATACCGATCGGAATTATTCCTTTTTTGAAGCTTAAGTATGACATCAACCAAATCCCTTCCCAGGCTTCACATTGAGTATAGTTATGAGCAGGGCTTTGTTTTCTCAGAGAATAGGCGCAGAAACTCCCCCTTTATCCCTTGTCTCCGCCCCCTACCTACCCCTGAGCACCGCTCCCTCCTTGGTTCCACCCCACTACCCACCTCCAAGTCCTGCCCCTTTTAGAGAACACAGAACCAAGTGACATTTGTGGCACTAAGTCATTTGTATGGAATTTGTTAATAATAACAAGAAAAGCAGTTAAATAGATCCCCTGCAGCCAACAACAATAGACCCCCCCAGAAACAATAGATCCTCCATGTGACGAACCCTTGTCCTTAACAGGACTATGTCCGCAGTAAATGTTTCCTCTGTCCAGAACCAGCACTATCCAAGACACTTTAACCCACCCAGTCACCAGCCGTACTTCAGTGTAGGGTAAAAACCAGCAGACTCACTTTATTTAAGCACATGTACACAGATATCCAACTCCGAGACACCTCCCCCCACTCTTGGATTCAGGGCGGGTTAAACTGTCCAATGACAATAGACACACAGGTCAGGTGTATTCAAACTTCTCATCAGTAAACAGTCTTGTCAGCAGGGGGGCTGCTGGAGGAGTCCCCCCTCCCTCTTTCCTCACAGCAAACACACTTACACATCCCATAATATTTGAGGCAGACAGCCACAATATAATACAGTCACACCCCAAACGGTCACAGCAAAGAGTACACAACAAAATGAGACAATACACATATATATATATATATACACACAACCTTCCAATGTGGCTGTACCGTGAGTCCTATTAGTACAGATCAGACATGGGGTGATTTACACATAAGAGGGGACGGGGAAGCTGGACACAAATAGCCGGATTCACGTAGAGGCGCGTATCTTTATGCCGGCGTAGCGCATCCCATTTGCACTACGCCGACGCAACATAGTGAGACAAGTACTGTATTCACAAAGCACTTGCCTCCTAAGTTACACTTTGGCGTAGCGCAAATGGCCGGGCGTAACCCCGCCTAATTCAAAATAGGCAGGTAGAGGGCGTGCTCCATGTAAATTACCCGTGACCCCATGTAAATGAGGGCCGTTGGTACGGCGCATGTGCGCATATTCAGAATCACGTCGCAAATACTCCCTACGTAACGACGTCGGCTCAATGCTTTCAACGTGAACGTAACCTACGCCCAGCCCCATTCACGTACGCTTACGCAAACGACGTAAAATACGACGGCTGTTCCGTCGTCCATACCTTGCATGGGCTGCGCCATCTTTTTGGTGGTTTATCTTTACTCCGGCGTATGTCTTACGTAAACGGCGTATCTTACTGCGACGGGCGTACGTACGTTCGTGAATTGGCGTATCTTGCTCATTTACATATTCGATGTGTAAATCCACGTACACGCCCCTAGCGACCAGCGTAAATATGCACATAAGATACGACGGCATAGGAGACTTTCGCCGGTCGTATCTTAGTCAAATTTAAGCGTATCTGGTTTCCAGAATTCGCTTAAATATACGACGGCGCGCATTCGGACTTACGACGGCGTATCTACTGATACGCCGTCGTAAGTCTTACTGAATCCGGCTAAAAGTTTCCAGAGCTCTCTAAGGTAAGCTGAGTTGCACAATCCCCCCACCCAAAGTGACTCCTGTCCCATAAACAATTGGTCCTCCAACAACAATGGGCCATCCAAAACAAAACACCACCCCCCTCCCAGCGACAATAGATCTACCCACAGACAGCATAAGTAGACCCTCCAGCAGCCAGCTACAACAGACTGCTCCATTAACAGTAGATCCCTCCCAGCAACATAAGACCAACCCCAGCAACAATAAATCCCCCATCAGCAAAAATAGACCTCCCCCTGCAGAGACAATAGGTCCCCAAAAAGCAACACTAGACCTCCCCAGCAACAATACCCAGCCCCCACCAAAATCTATCACCTCCAGCAACAATAGATCCTCTGGCAGCCAGCATCAATAGACACTTTAGCGCAACCCAGCACCTCTTAGTATAAAATACATCAGTGTTGGAGGTGCGTTCCCCCACGTCCCCTCTACAAAAAAGCCCTGGTTATGAGAATGCCACTTTGTGGTACGTGTTTAATTTATAGCATAACCAGTCCTGTGATTGGCTGGAGGTCGGAGCTATACCCATGTGTGTATGCTGTCATGCTAAAGTATCAGGAAAGGGAAATTACTGATAGATAGTATAGAATATTCCATGTAAATGTGCTTAGCAGTATAATGCTGGGTGGTTGTAGCTGGGGTGTTGGCCCCCCCAACTTTCTTCATTTGTCATTCAGCATGGAGGTGGGTTGGATTAAGTCTCTGCTTCAATTTCCAGGCAGAGAAGTCCAGGATTCAGGTAGTGGAGCACCAGGAACATCAGGATCAAATCACTCATCAGGTAATGTGTAGCCCTACACTCTTTCATTATCTTCTCCATGTGCAGGTCTTAAAGGTGAACTCCGGGCACAAAAACATTTGTTTGAAAATATCCCTCAATATCCACAAAGTATATACAGTGAGGAAAATAAGTATTTGAACACCCTGCTATTTTGCAAGTTCTCCCACTTGGAAATAATGGAGGGGTCTGAAATTGTCATCGTAGGTGCATGTCCACTGTGAGAGACATAATCAAAAAAAAAATCCAGAAATCACAATGTATGATTTAACTATTTATTTGTATGATACAGCTGAAAATAAGTATTTGAACACCTGAGAAAATCAATGTTAATATTTGGTACAGTAGCCTTTGTTTGCAATTACAGAGGTCAAACGTTTCTTGTAGTTTTTCACCAGGTTTGCACACACTGGAGGAGGGATTTTGGCCCACTCCTCCACACAGATCTTCTCTAGATCAGTCAGGTTTCTGGGCTGTCGCTGAGAAACACGGAGTTTGAGCTCCCTCCAAAGATTCTGTATTGGGTTTAGGTCTGGAGACTGGCTAGGCCACGCCAGAACCTTGATATGCTTCTTACAGAGCCACTCCTTGGTTATCCTGGCTGTGTGCTTCGGGTCATTGTCATGTTGGAAGACCCAGCCTCGACCCATCTTCAAAGCTCTAACTGAGGGAAGGAGGTTGTTGCCCAAAATCTCGCAATACATGGCCCCGGTCATCCTCTCCTTAATACAGTGCAGTCGCCCTGTCCCATGTGCAGAAAAACACCCCCAAAGCATGATCCTACCACCCCCATGCTTCACAGTAGGGATGGTGTTCTTGGGATGGTACTCATCATTCTTCTTCCTCCAAACATGGTTAGCGGAATTTTGACCAAAAAGTTCTATTTTGGTCTCATCTGACCACATGACTTTCTCCCATGACTCCTCTGGATCATCCAAATGGTCATTGGCAAACTTAAGACGGGCCTTGACATGTGCTGGTTTAAGCAGGGAACCTTCCGTGCCATGCATGATTTCAAACCATGACGTCTTAGTGTATTACCAACAGTAACCTTGGAAACGGTGGTCCCCGCTATTTTCAGGTCATTGACCAGCTCCTCCCGTGTAGTCCTGGGCTGATTTCTCACCTTTCTTAGGATCATTGAGACCCCACAAGGTGAGATTTTGCATGGAGCCCCAGTCCGAGGGAGATTGACAGTCATGTTTAGCTTCTTCCATTTTCTAATGATTGCTCCAACAGTGGACCTTTTTTCACCAAGCTGCTTGGCAATTTCCCCGTAGCCCTTTCCAGCCTTGTGGAGGTGTACAATTTTGTCTCTAGTGTCTTTGGACAGCTCTTTGGTCTTGGCCATGTTAGTAGTTGGATTCTTACTGATTGTATGGGGTGGACAGGTGTCTTTATGCAGCTAATGACCTCAAACAGGTGCATCTAATTTAGGATAATAAATGGAGTGGAGGTGGACATTTTAAAGGCAGACTAACAGGTCTTTGAGGGTCAGAATTCTAGCTGATAGACAGGTGTTCAAATACTTATTTGCAGCTGTATCATACATACAAATAAATAGTTAAAAAATCATAAATTGTGATTTCTGGAATTTTTTTTTTTTGATTATGTCTCTCACAGTGGACATGCACCTACGATGACAATTTCAGACCCCTCCATGATTTCCAAGTGGGAGAACTTGCAAAATAGCAGGGTGTTCAAATACTTATTTTCCTCACTGTAAATCCACTTTGTGTGCACCCAATGACTTAAAACACAAATTATGAATAAAACAATTACCATACACATTATTATTAAAAAAAAAGTGTGTTCCTCGGAGGAGTGGCTTAATCCTACTTCACCTCTGTCATTGCTTAGTACAGTAAGGAGCTGTAACTCCAAAGAAAGCCAATCACTTCTCTATCAGCAGAGAGACCATTATCAATGATTTCCCTTCACTTTCGAACAAAGGCCCCCCCCCCTCCTGAACCATACCAGGCCACATATGTGGGGGTGGCACCTTGTTCCCATGTTGATGAGGACAAGGGTTGTTTGCGTTCGGCTTTTTCCAGCATATAGTTACCCCTGCTATATGAGGGGTAGCTAATGTTAAGTATGGCCGTCGTTCCCACCCCGAGTTTTGAAATTTTACGTCGTTTGCGTAAGTCGTTCGCTAATACGGCTGGACGTAATTTACGTTCAGGTCGAAAGCAATGACGTCCTTGCAACGTCATTTAGAGCAATGCACACTGGGAAATTTTACGGACGTCGCATGCGCAGTTCGTTCGGCGCGGGGACGCGCCTGATTTAAATTTTACACGCCCCCTTCCCGCGGAATTTGAATTCCTCAGGGGGATTTACGATACGCCGCCGCAAGTTTACAGGCAAGTGCTTTCTGAATAAAGCACTTGCCTCAAAAACTTGCGGCGGAGTAACGTAAAGATCCGCTCACCTATCTGAATCTGGCCTATATATATATTGTGCGTAAACCATATCGCCTGTGCTAATAAGCACACATTCCATCTAATGGTATAATGCATCTTACCTATCACTCTGGCCAGATTTTCATATATTGTATTTTAATTACATTGTGACCTCTGACAACCTCTGAATAAAATACCTTCTTATTAACAACTTTATATATCCCGATCGTGTTCACATTGCTGTCTAAAGCCCCATTGGGGAAACTGTCCTATATTACCTATCACTCTATTTCACGTATATATCCCCAAGTAAACAGACATCACCACAGCTTAAGTTCTCAGCATCATGCTCTTCTGAGCCTCTCCCCAGCACCGCACTTGTAGGTAGATTCACGTAGATTGGATTAACTTTAGGTTGGCCTAGCCTACACCAGCCTAATCTGTAGAGCAAAGTTGATGATTCACCAAACTTTTGCACTCCAATGTGCGCCGGCCAAACCTAAAGTTGGAGGCTTAAGTCGGTGCAAGTGGAAGTAGGTGTCAACTTATGTAAATGATTGTCTGAGCGTGGTGCAGTGGCTTACGCCCGGCCTAACTTCAACGGAGCATGCTCAGTGATGTTTTATCCAAACTTCCTGTTGTAGGCCGGCCTAATGGCTAGGCACGAGTGTACAAGTACGGCCTGAATGACTATGTCTGCTCCAGTGGCAGCTCCCGTGGCAGCTCCTGTCACCCACAGGAATTTTTTTTTTATTATTGATGGGATGGAGGAGTTCTATGAGTCCCTCCATGGCCCTTCCAGCTAGGGTTGCCAACTCATCCCTTTAAAACAGAACACATATTAATTACACAGGTACTGTGGCTGATTAAGGAGGTAATTAAACTCACTTGGTGCCTTATTTGCATTAAATTAGCCTCAGAACCTGTGTAATTAATATGTGTTCTGTTTTAAAGGGATGAGTTGGCAACCCTACTTCCAGCCGCAATACGACGCGTGCCAGGAGGCAGGAGATTTATGATACTATTGCCACCAGGGTCAATGCCCTTGGCAATGTCCCCCTCCTTGGCCATCATATATTAAAAAAAATTAACGATCTGCGGCTTCTGGGTGCGGAAGAAGGTGGCCAAAATCAGAAAGCACCGGATTGGCACTGGGGGTGGCCCACCCTGCTGATGAGCCTCCTGCTGATCAACCACCCCCCCCCCCACCACCCCAGGCTCCGCCCAGGCAGCTGAGGAGCCAATCTGCTGCCACCAGGCGAAGCCAAAGAAAGGCAAAATAAAAGCCTTTTTTTTTTTTTTTTGCTCAGGTCATGAGCTGGATTATGTTTTTTTTTGCTCAGGTCATGAGCTGGATTTGAGTTCTGCCAGCACACGGTGAGGAGTGCTGCTTCAGTGTGACTGGTGTGTGAATGGGGGGGTGTCACTCCTGCTGGCAAAGGGGTGTCACCCTCTGCCGTGTGAAAGGGGTATGAATGTACAGTGACATAATTGGAGCCTTGGCGTGGCGTTGCTGCTCCCAAGTCCCATCCGGTGTCCTTGGGTCTAATCCAATTAGATGAGGATGAGATGTGTCTGTGCTAGGGACCACAGTGGTGTGCATGCATGCATTCTACTTGTGCCATGTTTAATGTGTGTTTTTAACGTGTAAATATGTCTTCTGTGAGGCGTCTTCTGATTGCGGCTCCCACAGCAGACGGGGTACCCTCGGTTAGGGGGGATTGTCTGGTTGGGGGGTCAGGTCATCACGTATGTCAATCTCCAGGCCCTTTCTCACGGCGTAGTTGTGCAAAATACAACATGCACCGATGATCTGGCACACAAAGTTTGGGCCATACAACAGGGTACCCCCAGACCTATCCAGGCATCGGAAACGGGACTTCAGGAGGCCAAATGTGCGTTCCACCACTCCACGGGTGCGTGCGTGTGCTTCATTGTATCTTCTCTCTCCTGGGGTTTGGGGGTTACGGAATGGAGTCATGAGATGGGGTCCCAGTGCATATGCAGAGTCACCTGAAAAGGAAAAGACAGGAGGATGTTAGCCATGCATGTGCCCCTCGTGATGTCTGTATCATGGGGGGGGGCAGTCATGCCTGACACCCATGTCACTCACCAACCAGCCAGCCACCCCCATACATGTTCTGTTCAAAATCTGTTGGGATGTTGCTTTGACGGTATATGTAGCTGTCATGGCTGGATCCTGGGTGTTTGGCACGGACATGCCATATGAGGCATTGGGCATCAGCTATCACCTGTACGTTGATTGAATGCCAGTGCTTCCTATTGCAGTATATGTGTTCTGTGTCACGGGGGGGCCATAGTGCCACATGTGTGCAATCAACGGCCCCCACAGTGCGTGGGAATCTGGCAATTCTATATAAATCCTGCATTGCCTTCTGCCGCAGATACTCCTGGGTGGGTTTGATGATGTGGTGGGACATGCGTCTGAGGATTGCGGGGACAACCTGGTGCACACATCTGCTCATGCTGGTTTGTGACATCCCAGCCACAGATCCACTTGTTCGCTGAAAAGATCCACTGGCCAGGAAATGCAGGGTTGCTAATACCTTGACCAGTGGCTGCACTGCATGTGAGCGTTGTGTCTTGCTGGTGAGGTCATCCTGCAGGGTTCTGGTTAAATCCAGGATGGTTTCACGGTTGAATCTATAGATGCGATACACCTCAGCTTCCCCCATGGCAAAGATGCTCATGCGCGTTCGGTATATCCTCTCCCGTGCCCTCCTACGAGTCCATGGACCCATTAGTAGTGCTAGGAGCACGCCTGCCCCTGGCATGTTGGCACACAGATGTGTTGTCCTGCAAGTGTGGGTGCTCGGCTTGCTCAGCTCGTCTGTAACGCTGCTGCTGGAGCTGCTCTCCAGCTGACCTGTGTCCTGGTGCAAAGTTATTCCACCTTTTTGGTGGAATAACTTTAGGCCTGATGTAACACTTGATTGCACCGGGCTTAGCCTAAATCTGGCGCACTTTCCTTCGTGAATCGGCGTATCTCCCTAATTTGCATATTTAAATAGGAAATCAATGCAAGCGGAAGATGCATCGTGCCTAAATATGCACCCGGCTTAGCAAAGTTACGTCGGTCGGAAAAAGCCTATTTTCAGGCTTATCTTGTTCTGTGGGTAAGGCGTAAAAGCGTGCCGGCGCATATCTACACCTAGGCCACCTATCTGGAGATAAGCCGGCCTAACTCTTTGTGAATCTACCTATATGTTTTTATTCAAACACAACAAAAGCAATGACAAACAGAAAGTGATGGCTCCAACAGCCAATGGCTTCCTCCATGGGAAATGACATCACAGGAAATGAGCTCACAGGATGAGTTTATAAAATCAACCAAGGAATAATGGCTAGGGGAGTCTTATGGGCGTGTCTGGGCAGGGACAGCGTGTATGTTCTTCCTGTCCCCTGTACCTGGAAGCTAAACAAAGGAAGCCGCATGGCTTTCAAACATGGACGCTCTTCCTGACCATGACAATTCATAAGCTCCCGTATTACCGCTGGTATGAACCCTTATTCTACATACCCGGATTATACTACCATTGCTGGGGATGGGAGGTTATCTGCAGGTGTACGCTACGCGTCCTGCCATGTGCTGATCAGACACACAGAAAGACAAGAGCGCCCATCCCCCCATAACCGATAATGTCCTTGCAGAGTGAACACATCCCCCCCAGACGATCGTTCTGTACAATGCACAGGGGCCCTTCACTGGTGGACATACCCCCACTCTGCAAACACCTCTCTCCAATCCCAGGAAGTTTTCCACTACCAGACGGGACTCAACCAGCGTCAGTCTGCCCCAGTCAGCTCTTTAGAGTGGGCTGCAGGAGTACAAACACTGGGCGACACTATGACAAAACATATTAAATACATCTTCATAACATTTCCACAACAGTATATATATATTTTATAAAGGATTTGTCAAAAACTCTTGTTTTTATTACTTTTTGTACACTTTTCTTTGGTGAATGAGTAGGGGTACTATGTACTCGATAGTCATTCACATGGGGGGGCAGGATCTGGGGGCTTGTTAAAGGGGGCTTCCAGACTCCAATAAGCCCCCCACCCGCAGACCTCCACGACCACCGGCCACAGTTGTGGGGATGAGGCCCTTGTCTCCATCAACTTGGGGACAAGGTTCATTTGGGGTGGGAGGGGCGCAAACCCCCCCCTGCCCCAAAGCACCCACCAGCCCATGTTCAGGACATGTGGCCTGGTATAGTTCAGGAGAGGGGAGAGGGAAGCTCGCTCACCCCCCCCTCTTTCCTGACATGCCAGGCTGCATGCCTGGTATGGACTAGGGGGGAACCCATCAGTGGCGGCTGGTGTTTTTTTTTGGGGGGGGCCGCAAACAACCCTGGTCTGGCTGTCTCTATCATTACTGACTGTCTCTATTATTCCATATTACAGGACGGTCTCTCCTGTGTCAGGCTGTCTTTTCATCATTTCTGACTGTCTCTATTATTCCATATTACAGGACCGTCTGTCCTGTGTCCGGCTGTCTCTTCATCATTACTGACTGTCTCTATTATTCCATATTACAGGACGGTCTCTCCTGTGTCCGGCTGTCTCTTCATCATTACTGACTGTCTCTATTATTCCATATTACAGGACGGTCTCTCCTTGTTAAAGGGGGCTTCCAGACTCCAATAAGCCCCCCACCCGCAGACCTCCACGACCACCGGCCACAGTTGTGGGGATGAGGCCCTTGTCCCCATCAACTTGGGGACAAGGTTCTTTACGGTGGGAGGGGCACAAAGCCCCCCCTGCCCCAAAGCACCCACCAGCCCATGTTCAGGACATGTGGCCTGGTATAGTTCAGGAGAGGGGAGAGGAAAGCTCGCTCACCCCCCCCCCCCTCTTTCCTGACATGCCAGGCCTGCATGCCTGGATAAGGGCCTGGTATGGACTAGGGGGGGGAACCCATCAGCAGTGGCTGGTGTTTTTTTTTTGGGGGGGGGGGGGCGGAAAACAACCCTGGTCTGGCTGTCTCTATCATTACTGACTGTCTCTATTATTCCATATTACAGGACGGTCTCTCCTGTGTCCAGCTGTCTCTTCATCATTACTGACTGTCTCTATTATTCCATATTACAGGACGGTCTCTCCTGTGTCCGGCTGTCTCTCCATCACTTCTGACTGTCACTATTATTCCATATTACAGGACGGTCTCTCCTGTGTCCGGCTGTCTCTTCATCATTACTGACTGTCTCTATTATTCCATATTACAGGACCGTCTCTCCTGTGTCTGGCTGTCTCGCTATCATTTCCAACTGTCTCTATTATTCCATATTACAGGACGGTCTCTCCTGTGTCTGGCTGTCTCTCTATTATTACCGACTGTCTCTATTATTCCATATTACAGGACCGTCTCTCCTGTGTCCGGCTGTCTCTCTATCATTGCTGACTGTCTCTATTATTCCATATTACAGGACCGTCTCTCCTGTGTCTGGCTGTCTCTTCATCATTACTGACTGTCTCTATTATTCCATATTACAGGACGGTCTCTCCTGTGTCTGGCTGTCTCTTCATCATTACTGACTGTCTCTATTATTCCATATTACAGGACAGTCTCTCCTGTGTCTGGCTGTCTCTTCATCATTACTGACTGTCTCTATTATTCCATATTACAGGACGGTCTCCTAGATGTCCGGATCTCTGGATCCCCATCAATGATAAATGTTATTTCTTCTCTGAGAATGAGAAGTCACAATCACTCAGTGATAAAGATTGTACAGAACGTGGCTCCAGACTGGCCCAGGTGAAGGAGAAGACCCTACAGATCAGTGACGGGGTCACTGGGTTGGGTGTGGGGTGGACAGTAACTTGTGTTTCTCAAGAGACATCCAGGAAGGTGATAGGAATAAGATGAATAATGTATTGTGTTATCCAGAGACCGGTGACCATCACAGGGAAGGAATTCTGGGTCGGATTATCCCGATATCACTCCCAAGATGGAGTGTGGACAGGAAAATGGGCAGATGGCAGCATGGAGTAAGTATCTCAGGACTTTTTTATATTATTCATTAGATTCACATCTCTGTAGTCAGGCTTCCTCCTCCTTCCTCTTCCTCCTCCTTCCTCTTCCTCCTCCTTCCTCTTCCTCCTCCTTCCTCTTCCTTCTCCATCCTCCTCCTTCCTCTTCCTCCTCTCCTCCTTCCTCTTCCTCCTACTTCCTCTTCCTCCTCCTTCCTCTTCCTCCTCCTTCCTCCTCCTTCCTCTTCCTCCTCCTTCCTCTTCCTCCTCCTTCCTCTTCCTCCTCCTTCCTCTTCCTTCTCCATCCTCCTCCTTCCTCTTCCTCCTCTCCTCCTTCCTCTTCCTCCTACTTCCTCTTCCTCCTCCTTCCTCTTCCTCCTACTTCCTCTTCCTCCTCCTTCCTCTTCCTTCTCCATCCTCCTCCTTCCTCTTCCTCCTCTCCTCCCTCCTCTTCCTCCTACTTCCTCTTCCTCCTCCTTCCTCTTCCTCCTCCTTCCTCCTCCTTCCTCTTCCTCCCTCTTCCTCCTCCTTCCTCTTCCTTCTCCATCCTCCTCCTTCCTCTTCCTCCTCTCCTCCTTCCTCTTCCTCCTACTTCCTCTTCCTCCTCCTTCCTCCTCCTTCCTCTTCCTCCTCCTTCCTCCTCCTTCTTTTTCCTCGTCCTTCCTCTTCCTCCTCCTTCCTCTTCCTCCTCTTTCCTCTTCCTCCTCAAAGATTTGCACACACACAGCGCAAACAGAACAAAATTTTCTCTTTACTGAACCCTGACAGCCAGCGAGAAATACATGTGAGTATAAATAAGGGGGAGGGGGGGGGGTACCCCACTTTGAGAAACCTCTTATATCTGTACTCTAAGGCCCCATACACACGATAGAATCCATCCGCTGAAAAATCCCAGCGAATGGGTTTCAGCGGATAGATCCTATGGTGTGTACACGCCAGCGGATCTGTTTCCGCGGATATTTCTCCCCTGGGATGGATTTCCAGCAGATCGAATATTTGCTGACATGCTAAACAAATCTATCTGCTGGAGTCCATCCCAATGGATGGATCCGCTGGTCTGTATAGACTCACCGGATCCATCCGTCCGAAGGGATCCCCCGCATGCGTCGTAATGATTCGACGCATGCGTGGAATTCCTTATATGACAGCGTCGCGCACGTCGCCGCGTCATAATCGCGGCGACGGCGCGACACGTCATCGCCAGAGGATTTCAGCACGGATTTCAATGCGATGGTGAGTACACTCCATCGCATGAAAATCCGCCGAAATCCTCGAGAGGATTTATCCGCGGAAACCGTATCCGCGGATAAATCCTCTCGTGTGTATGGGGCCTAATGGTCACTTTCTTATAAAAGATCCCCTATATCAGTCCTCTCTTATGGCAGCTCTCCTAAGGAAGTTCTCTCTGTGGGGAGTGGGGTGTGACACCAGTCACCCACCAGTAACAATTAGGGATGAGCCGAACAAACCCCCCCCCCCCCCCCCCCCCCCCCCGGTCTAGTCCGCACCAGAACTTGCAAACAGGCAAAAAATGTGTTTGAACACACGAACCCTGTTAGTCTATGGAGATTAACATGAAAAATCTAAAGTGCTAATTTAAAGGCTAATATGCAAGTTATTGTCATAAATGGTGTTTGGGGACCCGGGTCCTGCCCCAAGGGACATGTATCAACGCAAAAAAAAAGTTTAAAAAACTAAAGTTTTTTTCAGGAGCAGTGTCATGAATCAGATGCGATCAGAACTGTGTGGACTGCACAAGTGAACCCGACGTATATAGGTGAAAGAAGTAATAATTTATTAATGAAATGTGAATAATATGAAACACAACCACCTTCAATAATACAGAGTGCACAACAAACCAATATTAGACAAGACCCCAAAGTAACAATAATCAGACAAATAAATATAGCCAAAAGGGAATAGCGGAATCGTAGTCTAGCTAAGCCAGGGTCATAACGGGAGGTCAGCAAATGGGGGACAAGGAGCAGTGGACAGGGAGAGGGTGGAAGGGATCAGATAGCAGGGCAGGGATCCAGGGATACAGGACTGACAGAAACAGGTACAAATCAGATTGGAATCAGGATCAGAGTCAGGATCAGAAAACAGGTTCAGGATCAAAGTTCAAATCAGGGCACAAGACGAAGCCAAGGCAAAGTATGTTGAACTTGGAGGGTTTTTATACCATTACCTGCTATCAGGTTCAGGTGATTCCTAATTGCAGGGGGAGATATCTGCTCCATCCTGCCAGGATCCACCCGCTGGTGGGCTCCAGTACTGCGGCCCAAAGATCACATAACACCAGCAGAGAAAGGCTCTCCTGACAGTTCCAAACTGCCAGGAGACACCTGTTGGTGGACATCAGTACTGCACGCCAAATATCAGATGGTATCACCAGCGAGTGGAACCTTTCCTGACAAGCAGTGAATTTCATAATCACTACAGGAAACCCCCGTGGCATCAGAGGGGGGTGGGGTCACCCGCGTATGTCACGGGTGGCCCCGCCCTCAGCTATTTAATTGCTGTCACTGTGGGTGTAGCGTCATTCGACGGGAAACTCCCTTGGAGGCATCAGTAGCGGTGTTTTATCTTTTTCGTATCGTCAGGTCGAGAATGGATTACATCGCTGGAATTTTTTTTTTTTTCTCCTGTGTTCTCCTGTGTTTTTTTTACAATTTTTTATGCTTTTTTGGTGAAATGGTAGATACAATGTACCCCTTACCAATTCACATAGGGGGGGGGGGGGCAGGATCTGGGATTCCCTTTGTTAAAGGGGGTTTGCAGATTCCAATAAGCCAAGGGTTGTGGGGATGAGGCCCTTGTCCTCATCAACATGTAACAAGGTGCTTTGGACCCCAAAGCATCCTCCCCATGTTGAGGGCATGTGGCCTGGTACGGTTCAGGAGGGGGGCCGCTCTCTCGTCCTCCCCTCTTTTCCTGTGGCCTGCCAGGTTGCATGCTCAGATAAGGGTCTGATATGGGTTTTTGGGCGGACCCCATGCCATTTGTTTTTTAAATTTTGGCGCAGGGTTCCCCTTAAAATTCATACCAGACCTGAAGACATGATCCATTGGATTTCCCCCAGAAACGAAACGAGACACACACAGCTCTGTCTCTGGTTCCAAAACGAATGAACACTTTAATGGTAAACTGTCAGGTTTTTATGCAATAAGAAGCCAAATATGGACAATGACTCAACTCTACCCACAACATGACGCAATGGGTGCTCAATACACATTCCGTTAGATAATGACATTCGGATGAGCTAATTACTGATCATTACCCAGACGTTCTGACTCTGCGATAAGTTATTCTCACCTGCTACGTAAAACACATTCCTTTAGTAAACATAATTGACATGCTAATCCACTACACCTGAAAGGTCAGACATCTGACCTTTCAGACTGACAACACATATCTATCATCAATAGAACTTTCACACAATACAGGGTTAGTTAGCATAGCACCATGAAATATCTTAGGAGCCAGGCTTAATTAACACAATAGACAATAGAATGCAATCACAGCTTTCATCAATACAGCCAGGTAGCTGGATGTGATTACCATCAATTAACATCTTAACAGTAGCAGACTTAATTAGCACCTCAACAGTCTATGTTCCACATTGAAGGAATACTGTCCTATTGACCTGTTGGGGTCAGAATAAACCACTTGTAATATTTCAAGATATCCTGCAATACATGAACTATCATTACTGTCCCATCTCATGTAATCCGAGATATTTCTCAGTCATCCTATGCCCCTATTGGACATAGGATAACCCTAGACCCAAGAGTCATTGGTGAAGCTGGCACAGGAGTACCCTTCAAAAGTCTCTGGGTATCACGGGCCATTCCGTTACACAAGGTATCACTTTTTCATGTGATTCAAAGACTACCATTTACTGATATAGAAGGAACTCAGCTCCCTCCGGTGGCCAATTGTTGGATAGCCACTCTCTATTTGGTTTTCCACTGGTATAGCAAGGAATGTTGGGAAACAAAGTACAGGGAGAAAAAGACTCCAGTGTCCTAAATTATTGATAGACTACAATACCAAGAGAGCAACTGTGCAATCCCAGAATGTTTTGCACCCTGCACAGCCTGCTGGGGGAGGTCATTTAAGGAAGAGGATGTGTTTGGCACGCTCTCTCGGTACCGCCTCTCCAACCCAGGAGGACCTCTGTGTGAGGTGTCTCTCTGGAAATCTAGGCCAGAGCCTTGAGGCCTATCCACGCCCGGGCGGATCACCTTCGAGAGAAAGAGAGAGAATCCCTGACGGAGTGATCAGACGGTGTCCCAGTGCAACAATGACATGTGGGAGAACCGGAGACTGTCATCCTGAAGGACTGGAGTTCGCAGACGGAGTGTTCCGGAAGGACAAGGCCTGATCTGATTGGGTGAGACGGGCACCTGCCAAAACACACTGACTGCATTGCAGGAGGGTGGATCGTTTACATTCACCACTGTGATTTATCTGTTCCAAGGATCTTCTACCAGTTTATTTGTTCCCTTTTTGGATTACAAATTACTCTTTGCGTGCCAACGTGGACGTGCACAAACTGTTGAGATAATTTTTATTGAGGTTTGGTCTGGCCCACCAAACCACATTAGTGAGGTATAATATCTAAAGACTGCCTGATAGGTATAGTAAACTGTTGATATCTACTGTATTTATCGGGGTATTGCGCTCTCCGGCGTATAGCGCGCACCCCTAAAGTGGATCCGCATTCCTGTAAAAAAAACATTTTAGTACTTACAGTTTTGGTGTCTTGCGCGGCGTCCATCGGCGGCCTCGTCGGGTCAGGCGTCTGTCTGCGGCTTCGGTGGTGTCCTCCTCGTCGGGTCCGGTGTCCTTCTGCGGTGTCCTCCCCGCTCGATCCCCGCTTCCCGCGCTGAGTTTTAACTACTGCGCCGGCATATACTGAGCGCAGTACACTCGGGTATAGTTGGGCAGGCTCGGCTCCTCTTGCGGTCATGTCCTGTGCATCCTGTACGTCCAGGACGTGACCGCGAGAGGAGCCGAGCCTGCCCGACTATACCCGAGTGTACTGCGCTCGGTATATGCCGGCGCAGTGGTTCAAACTCAGCGCGGGAAGCGGGTATCGGCGTATATCGCGCACCCACGATTTTGCCCTGATATTCAGGGCAAAAAAGTGCACGGTATACGCCGATAAATACGGTATTTACATACGCCTTAACTGAGTAATTGGTTCCATTAGACTGTACAGCACTGTTATTGGAGAGAGTTGGGTGAGGCTTGGCAAGGAGGTGCTTCAGTGTGGATATCTTACTGATGGAATCGCTTTGCTGTTTACTTATACAGGTCCGCATAGTTACTATAATTTAATTTGTATTTATCTGTTACCACTAATTCTGACTCGTGCAGGGCTCTGCAAGACGTCCACTACTGTTTTACCTTTTGTTTCTTTTGCTTTTATCTTACTAAGTAAAGATTTACACTGGTTAAGCTGAATCTGTGTGCAGTTCATCTGTCATCATACAGGATCAATACAACTCAAGGTAACCATTTGTTTACATAATTTACTGTGGTGTGATAAGATATTGTGCTCCCCAACAGCTATTGGGGTCCACAATTCCCAGTGATACCAGTTGTGCCAAGGGAGGGTTTGAGATAGTTTTAGGGGTTGATAGCCAGAGCGTAGACCCAAAACAAACCAGCAGCTCCTTCGGGGGTAGTGCTACACTTTGATCTATATTGCCAGGACCCGACAATTCATTATAGCTGCGAGTAGTTTTAAATGACTTTTTTTCCTTTAGAAATGTCATTTTGTGCAGGGACTGTTCTAAACACGGGAAAAACGCGCTACTTTACAGGCATACTATAGACACCCCCCAGGTACGAAATTTCAAGGAATATTTCACTTTTATTGTTTCACTTTAAGCATTAATAAAATCACTGCTCCCGAAAAGACGGACGTTTTTAAAACTTTTTTTTGCATTGATACATGTCCCCTGGGGCAGGACCCGGGTCCCCAAACACTTTTTATGACAATAACTTGCAAATTAACCTTTGAGATTTTAAAGGTGTTCGCGTGTTCAAACAAATTTTTTGCCTGCTCACGTGTTCTGGTGCGAACCGAACCGGGGTGTGTTCGGCACATCCCTATTCCTCAACACCAGACACTCAAGTATGGCAGCCAGTGTTGTGCACCAACCCAACTACATAAGTAGAGGCCTCTTTATATATTTTGCCCAATGGTCTCCTCTATCTCCCCCCATCCATTACTACTCATCTACAATGACTGTGGGAATTCTCTCACCAGACTTTGTCTCCTGTCTAGAACTGTCACTGAAGGTCGCGGAAGCTGTGCCAAGCTCGGATCTCGTCTGACACTGGAGAATTGTTTTGAGGAATTGTACTATATCTGTGAGAGAGACGCTGTGTGACCGCACTGATCTGAGGAACACTGTGTGACCGCACTGATCTGAGGAACACTGTGTGACCGCACTGATCTGAGGAACACTGTGTGACCTCAATGATCTGAGGAACACTGTGTGACCGCACTGATCTGAGGAACGCTGTGTGAATGTTTTGATCTCTGCGATTATTCTGAATTGTATATAAAGTACGGATGGAATCATAGTTGTTGCTCCCTCTTGTTTATTTCTGTATTGGTCAAGTAATAAAATGATTGATACCAATATTTGTGTCCTGAATCTTGGAACATTCAAAGGTAAGAAGATCTTTCTGACTCCATTCTCAGATGTCTCCTCAGAGCCAGAAGTGTTTGTCATAGAATACACTGGAATGGTGATCATCGGAGGTGGGTCCAGTAGATGAGATTTGAGTTAAGAACAGAAGAGGAGTTTAGACAAATAGAAAGAAGAATAGGGGAAGGTTCAAGAGGAAGGGAGAAAAGGTTAGAGAGAGGAAGGGTGAGGAGGAGAGGGTTTAAGAGAAAGGGAAAGAAGGTTAGAAGAGGGGAGGGTTCAGGATAGGAGGTTAAAGAGGGGAAAAGAAGAGGGGAAAAAAACAGGTTAGGGAAAGGGAAGGGAAGGGAGGGTTCAGGAGAGGAAGAAATAGACGGTTTCAGAGGAAGGGTGGGGAGGGGAGGGTTCAAGAGAGAAAGCGAGAGGGGTTTAGAGGAGATGCGGGTTCAGGAGAGACGGTTAGAAAAGGTGAAGAGACAAGAGGGGAGGGTTGAAGAGGTGAGAGGCAGGGGTTCAGTAGAGGAAAGATGTTGAGGCTACAGAAGTGAAAGGGAGAAGGCAAAAAGATTTAAGAGAGGAATGGAGAAAAAGTTAGAGAAGAGTAAGGGGGTTTAAAAGGAAGAGAGAGGAAGTTGGAGAAATGAGAGGGGAGAGGAGGGTAGGGTACAAGCGAGGAAGGGAGAGTAGGTTAGAGAGAGGAAGGGTGAAGAGGAGAGGGTTTAAGAGAGGAAGAGAAAGGAGGTTAGAGAAAGGGGGTATTTAGGGGAGGGGGGAGAGCAGGTTAGAAGGAGGTAGGGTTCAGGAGAGGAGATTAGAGAAAGGTAGTGTGTAGGGGAGGGGGAGAGAAGGTTAGAAGAAGGGAGGGTTTGGGAGAGAAGATTAGAGAAAGGGAGGTTTCAGAAGAGGGTGGGAGAGGAGGTTAGAAGAAGGGAGGGTTCGGGAGAGGAGATTAGAGAAATGGAGGGTTCAGGGGAGGGTAGGAGAGGAGGTTAGAAGAAGGGAGGGTTCAGGAGAGGTTAGGAGAGGAGGTTAGAAGAAGGGAGGGTTCGGGAGACGAGGTTAGAGAAAGGGAGGGTTCGGGAGAGGGTAGGAGAGGAGGTTAGAAGAAGGGAGGGTTCGGGAGAGGGTAG
The DNA here is from genome assembly GCF_905171775.1 of Rana temporaria. NCBI lineage: Eukaryota > Metazoa > Chordata > Amphibia > Anura > Ranidae > Rana > Rana temporaria. The sequence goes on along the minus strand of NC_053489.1, from coordinate 685,998,344 downwards.
GAGAGGAGGTAAGAAGAAGGGAGGGTTCGGGAGAGGGAAGGAGAGGAGAGGAGGTTAGAAGAAGGGAGGGTTCGGAAGACGAGGTTAGAGAAAGGGAGGGTTCGGGAGAAGGTAGGAGAGGAGGTTAGAAGAAGGGAGGGTTCGGGAGAGGGTAGGAGAGGAGGTTAGAAGAAGGGAGGGTTTGGCAGAGGAGATTAGAGAAAGGGAGGGTTGGGGAAAGGGTAGGAGAGGAGGTTGGAAGAAGGGAGGGTTCAGGAGAGGGTAGGAGAGGAGGTTAGAAGAAGGGAGGGTTCAGGAGAGGGAAGGAGAGGAGGTTAGAAGAAGGGAGGGTTCGGAAGACGAGGTTAGAGAAAGGGAGGGTTCAGGAGAGGGTACGAGAGGTTAGAAGAAGGGAGGGTTTGGGAGAGGGTAGGAGAGGAGGTTAGAAGAAGGGAGGGTTTGGGAGACGAGGTTAAAGAAAGGGAGGGTTCGGGAGAGGGTAGGAGAGGAGGTTAGAAGAAGGGAGGGTTCGGGATGGGTAGAAGAGGAGGTTTGAAGATGGGAGGGTTCAGGAGAGGGTAGGAGAGGAGGTTAGAGAAAGAGAGGGTTCGGGAGAGGGTAGGAGAGGTTTTTAGAAGAGAGGAAATTAGAGAAAGGGAGGGTTCGGGATGGGTAAGAGAGGAGATTAAAAGAAGGGAGGGTTCGGGAGATGAGGTTAGAGAAAGGGAGGGTTCAGGATGGATAAGAGAGGATTTTAGAAGAAGGGAGGGTTCGGGAGAGAAGGTTAGAAGAAGGGAGGGTTCTGGAGAGGAGGTTAGAGAAGGGGAATTGAGAGGAGGGGATGGTTGAAGAAAGGAAGAAAGAGAAGTTAAGAAAAGAGAAAGGAATGGGGGGTTTCAGGAGAGGAAGGGTAAAGAGTAGGGATGAGCTTCGTATTCAAGTCGAACCCATGTTCTACTCGATCATCGTATGTTCAATTGTTTGTCGAAATACGAACAAAACGGGTCATTCGCGCCAAATTCGAATTACGTTTCACAGACCAAAATTCACTGCGGCATCGCTGGCTGATGATTGGCCAAGCATGCACTATGACCCGCATGCTTGGCCAATCACAGAGCGCAAAAAACGGAGAGCCATAATTGGCCAAAGCCAGGGTGGCTTTGGTCAATTACGGCTCAGGGGGGTTTAGTACATGCCCCACACTATAAAAGGATGCCTGCAGGGCGGCCTTGTGTAGTGTGTTGCGGCAGTTAACAGAGAACAGAGAGAGAGAGAGAGTGTACTTTTTTGCAGGTAGATAGAGCAGGCAGGCTAGTCAGTTAATGTTACAGTGTGTAGAGGATATATATGCATCCCAGGTGTTGTACATATATTTATACACTGTATAGTTTAGCTAGATCAGTTCTTCCTAATTTACTGGCAGGCAGGTGATTGTGCTATTTAAAGACGTTATCACAGGCATACTATAGACCAGGGGTGAGCCCTCTGATGTGGCCCGCGACCTCCTGCTCTGGGATGGCTGGTTGGCAAGCCCAGATTGCAGGTTGCCAACCTTCCATCCGAGAGCATCAGTGTTGTAAATAAAGCCAGCGGTAGAGGAAGCAAGCGGCTCTTCAGAAAGTGCACCGCACCTGCTAGATATAATAGACGTCTATGGCAAAGTGCAGCTAACCGGCGGGAAGACTACAGGTACACTGCGCCACAATAGACCACAGACCATTAATGTAAAAGCAGCCTTAGGCCCTTTCACATGATCGGTCCGACCCAATCGGACCCTCTAATCACCTCTATGGAGCGGAAGGTGATTAGAGGGTCCGTTTACACCTGCCTACCCCCAATCCGATCTGCTAAAAAAACAGACGTGGATCTGTCCCCTTCTATCTGATTGAATCGAAGGACCCATAGAGTAGATTGGGCTGTGTCTGCTTTAAATATGCAGACTGGACACAGACCTATCATCTGCACACTCTGCTTATTGTGGCCCACGACTGGTTACTAAATCGCTTAAGTGGCCCTTGTCCTTCAAAAGGTTGGGCACCCCTGCTATAGACACCCTGAGGAGTAGTAATTTTAATGATGCTTAAATAAAAAATAAAAAAATGAAAAATTCCTTTAAATATTGTCCCTGCTGGGTGTCTATAGTATGCCTGTGAAAACGTCTTTGAGAACCCGTGTCTTGCCCCAGGGAACATGTATCAATGGAAAAAAAGTTTTAAAAACGGTCGTGTTTTTTTTTTTTTTTTTTCATTGATACATGTTCCCTGGGGCAAGACCCGGGTTCTCAAAGACCTTTTTTACGAAACAATAACTTGAATATTGGGCTTTAAAATGAGCACTTTTGAATTCGAACGTTCGAGTCCCATAGACGTCATTGGGGTTCTAAATGTTCGCGCGAACGTTCGGTCCGTTCAAAGGTTCTGGTGCGAACCGAACGGGGGGGGTGTTCGGCTCATCCCTAGTAAAAAGGTTAAAGAAGTGGAAGGTAGAAGAGGGGGAGGGTTCAGGGGGGGGGGGGGAGGAAAAGAAGGGAAGAGGAGGGGAAGGAAGAAGAAGAAAGGGTTTAGGAGAGGAAGAGAGATAAGATGAGAGGGGGGATGGGAGAAGAATGGAAGGATGATCTCATGATCCAGCCAAGAGTGAGAAGATCTGAATATCATTTTATAAGGATAAAATCTCAGCACACGTCTGCTATGATATAAACAATATAATGTTGAATGGAGGCCAAATGTTCATTCTCTGTATCCTCCCAGTGGGGGGGTCATTCATATCCTGTGTGTTCCCCGCTGGACCCCAGATGACGGGTCTCCATCCCAGATTAGCACAGACAAGGTGGGAAGTCTCACCGAACCTCAGAGACAAATGTATTTCAATCTTTATAATTCAGAAAGGTGTAATAACTCATCTCTCCCATCCTGTTCAGTGCACAGACATACAAACTCTTGGTTCTGCAGACCTCTCTTCTCTACATTCATTCAAATTACAGGATTTACACAGCATTTCTCAGCTCCAGAAGGCCGGGGGCGGGGATCTGATGTCACACACTGAACAGCATAGAGTAGAGAGCTGAGTGTAATCTGAGACCTGAGTGGAGGGATTTGATACCCCCCTCCTCACACAGTCTTTTAGGGGAACATGAACAGCTGAGGCTGTCAATCACCTGCTGTGTGCTTGATGGCGGTTGGACTGTGTCCCGGAATTCTGTAGTGTCGGCTTAACCTGTCACAAGTCCCTTGAAGAGCGAAGAGAGATCAGACGAGAACCACGCCGGGTGCTTTGGATTGGGGCAAATACACACTATAGAACCGGGGGTTGGCAACTGCAGCTGTTGTAGAAATACATGTCCCATAATGCTTTGCAGGACTGACAGTCACTCCCAGAAGCAGAGATGACGGGACTTGTAGTTCTGCAACAGCTGGAGGGCCGAAGTTTGTCCTCCTCCTGCTCTAGAAGGATGTGCTTTGTTCATTTGTATTTTCAGGGGTGTACAACCACTTTAACCACTTCAATACCGGGGGGCACTTTCGCCCCTTCCTGCCCAGGACAATTTTCAGCTTTCAGCACTGTCGCACTTTGAATGACAATTGAGCGGTCGTGCTACACTGTACCCAAATGAAATTTTTATCATTTTCTTTCCACAAATAGAGCTTTATTTTGGTGGTACTTTATCACCTCTGCGGTTTTTATTTTTTGCTAAACAAACTAAAAAAGACCGAGAATTTTTTTTAAAAAAATATGTTTTTCTTAGTTTCTGTTATAAAATTTAGTTTTCTCCGTCACTGGGGGGCACTGATGAGTCGGCACTAATGGGCACTGAGGAGGCGGCGCCGTTGGGCACCGATGGGTTGGCACTGATGGGCACTGATGAGGAGGCACTAATGGGCACTGAGGAGGCGACACCGTTGGGCACCGATGGGTTGGCACTGATAAAGTGGCACTGATGAGGAGGCACTGATATGTAGAATTGATGGGTACTGATAGGCGACACTGATATGCAGCACTGATGGGCACTGACAGGCGGCATTGATGGGCACTGACAGGCAGCACTGATGGGCACTGACCAGCAGCACTGATGGGCACTGACAGGCGGCACTGATAGGCACAGATAGGCAGCATGGATGGGCACAGATAGGCGGCATGAATGGGCACTGATAGGTGGCACGGATGGGCACTGATAGGTGGCACAGATGGGCATGGATGGGCACTGATAGGTGGCACAGATTTACTGTATTGTACTTATGGATGCCAATCAGTGCCAAACAACAATGCTTGCCAATCAGTGATGCCCATTGTGGGCACTGATTGGCATCCATTGTGGGCACTGATTGGCATTCATTGTGGGCACTGATTGGCATATCTGGTGGTCTAGGGTGGCATACCTGGTGGTGGGCATCCCTGGTGGTCTGGTGGCATCCCTGACCACGGGCGGCAAGTGGTTAAGCATCATTAAAATCACTGCTCCCGAAAAAACATCAGTTTTTAAAACTTTTTTTTGCATTGATACATGTCCCCAGGGACAGGACCCGGGTCCCCAAACACTTATTAGGACAATAACTTGCATATTAGCCTTTAAAATTAGCACTTTAGATTTTGAACGTTCGAGTCCCATAGACTTCAATGGGGTTCTAAAGTTTGCGTGAACGTTCGTTCCGTTCAAAGGTTCTGGTGCGAACCGAACCGGGGGGGGGGGTGTTTGGCTCATCCCTACTCTCCGCACACATTGGACATCTCTGTACGATCAGATAGATGGATTCAGGGGTCATGTTTGCACTCTCGTGTGATCCCCCGTCTCTTCTTCATTTCCTTTAGTAAATCAGCCCCATCATCTCTATTAGACATCACACCCTTGTTCCTCCTGTCCCCATACACGGCCGACCACAGAGGAGCTCTCAGGTCTCATTACCTCTTCCCCTCCGGCTGGAGAGACCACAGAACATCATATGAGTGAAGAGACACCATGGAGGAGGACGCCGAGTCTGACCGGAGGAGCGCTCAGAGAGCAGGTAACCTAGGGAGGGATGGGGGAGGGGACAAAGTGAGGACATTTATTAAAGCAGTCGGGGCTCAAATCACCAATCTTCGTGTGCAAATATGTCAACAGTTATCGTTGGGTCTTTTTTGCAATCAAATTAGTAGGTGTCGTTTTCTGTGGTAGTGCCACCAAATAGCAGATGATATTTTAATGTTTGTCACCAGGTATCTGATCAGCGGAAGTTCCACTTTAGGGTGGAGCTCCGCTTTAAGGGGAAGAAACATTCCAATGACCCTCATCCATCCCGTATATTGTCCCCCAAACAATTTCATTAACATATTAATTAATAAAAATAAATAAATAAAAATCCTCAAACCAAATCTCTCATTCAGTTAAAGCGGGGGTTCACCCTTAGAGGGCACTTTTCCCCCTTAGATTCCTGCTCGTTCGGTCTAGGGGAATCGGCTATTTATTTTAAAATATGAGCAGTACTTACCCGTTTACGAGACGCATCCTCTCCGTCGCTTCCGGGTATGGGCTTCGGGAATGGGCGTTCCTTCTTGATTGACAGTCTTCCGAGAGGCTTCCGACGGTCGCATCCATCGCGTCACGATTTTCCGAAAGAAGCCGAACGTCGGTGCGCAGGCGCAGTATAGAGCCGCACCGACGTTCGGCTTCTTTCGGCTACGAGTGACGCGATGGATGCGACCGTCGGAAGCCTCTCGGAAGGCTGTCAATCAAGAAGGAACGCCCGCTCCCGAAGACCCATACCCGGAAGCGACGGAAGAAGATGCAGCTCGAAAACGGGTAAGTACGGCTCATATTTTAATACAAATAGCCGATTCCCCTAGACCGAACGAGCAGGAAGCTAAGGGGAGAAAAAAAAAAATTATAAATGGGTGAACTCCCGCTTTAAGTCCCCCTCACTCATTCCTAACCCATCACCCAACCCAAAACCTTCACTTACACCAAACACTTCCTCTACTACAAACCCATCACCTCAACCCAAAATTCCTTCATCCTACATAACATTCTCACCAAACCCAAATATCCTCACCCAACCTAAACATTGCCCCATCGCCCATCTAAAAGCAACTCCAAAACCAAATCCCCCACTCAACCAAAACACCCTTACACAACCCGTAATCCTCATCAAAATCCCCCATCCAAGTTATACATCATCAGCCAACTTAATCACCCCAACTGAACTCACATATCAAATATACCCAATCCAAACATTCTTACCCCACCTAAATATCTTTACCTAACTGAGACATCCTTACCAAACCCAAATGTGACAGACCCAACCGGGACAGGGGCTTTTGGAGGGGGCTGCAGGGTGGCCTCTATGGGCCTTGGCATTTAAGGTATGAATATTCAGGAAGATGTCCTGTTATATAATGTAAGATGACATGTTATTACCACAATTATCAGTCAGGGAAGCCATGATGGTCTCTGCCAACTTGAAACTCAGTGAGAAGAAGGATGTGCAAAGAAAGGTTAATATGATCTGTTGCCGGACTGTCTGCCACTCTCTGACTAATGAAGGCGTGACTAGGGTCCTAGCTGTTAATGAGCTTACAGGTTAATTATTTCACTGTTTAGTTACCGTATATACTCGAGTATAAGCCGACACGAATATAAGCCGAGGCACCTACTTTTACCACAAAAAACTGGGAAAACGTATTGACTCGACTCGAGTATAAGCCTAGGGTGAGAATGCAGCAGCTACTGTAAGTGGAAAAATTGTCAACAATGCCCATTTGCAGCCTCACTGTGCCCATTGCAGCCTCACTGTGCCCATTTGCAGCCTCACTGTGCCCATTTGCAGCCTCACTGTGCCCATTGCAGCCTCACTGTGCCCATTGCAGCCTTACTGTGCCCATTGCAGCCTCACTGTGCCCATTGCAGAATCACTGTGCCCATTGCAGCCTCACTGTGCCCATTGCAGAATCACTTTGCCGTGTACCTGAGTCCGTGACATGCAGATTCAGATGGTGGCCGGGCAGTGTTAAAAAGTCGCGCTCCTCCTTGTCCTGTTCCGTGATAGGCGGAACACTCAGTTTCCCAGCAGACACTGTGTTCAGTGTTCCACGTCACGGAACAGGACAAGGAGGGCGACTTTTTAACACCGCCGTCTGAATCTGCATGTCACGGTACACTGACTCGAGTATAAGCCGAGTGGGTCACTTTCAGCAAAAAAAAAAAAAGGCTGAAAAACTCAGCTTATACTCGAGTATATACGGTAGGTTTATGTTAGCTGCTAGCTGTTCATTAATTAAATGCCCTGTACACACGATAGGATTTTCCGTCAAAAAAAGTTGGATGTGAGCTTTTGGTCGGATATTCCCGACCGTGTGTGTAGGCTCCATCCAACATTTTCTGTCAGATTTTCCGCCAGCAAAAGATTGACAGCAGGTTCTCTATTTTTCCGATGGAAGAAGTTCTTGTCGGAAATTCCGCTCACTTGTATGCAATTCCGACACGCAAAAAAAACATGCATGCTCAGAATCAAGCAGAAGAGCCGAACTGCCTATTATACTTCATTGATCTCGGCTCGTCGTTCGTCTTG